>NW_026596079.1:35409870-35531837 GCF_907164565.1 Psammomys obesus
TATATATATATATATATATATATATATATATATATATATATATATATTAATTTAGTCGGGGCTATCCAAGAGTCTCCAGAAGGTAAGCCCTATGAGAGATGGAAGGTAAGCCTGTATTAATGAAGACACCATGTATTACAAACTTGGGCATACTACTGAACTGGAACTGACCTAAAAGCATTCTCACTGAGGAATGGTTTTCATGGTACCATACCATAAGGCACCATGACAGTTTTGAAAGGAGCTAAGCAACCAAGAATTGTACCCAACTATGATGTTTATGAGCTGCAACAATGTCCAACATGGCATGATGACCCAAAAGATAAATCAGTGGCACACATACCATGGTGGCAACCAACAGCTCTCTAATTGTACTTAATACTAGATAAATAAAATTATTTATTATTCCTGATACTAGAATCCATAGTCAACTACCTAGGGCTAATAAAGTCATAGATCCCGGAGGGGAATGAACAAACCCCACTTTACTAAGCCAGCCTAATTTCTAACTGCATTCTAAATATTTGCCCTTTCCCCACAGATACTTGAAGTTCTCATCCCTTATCATGGAAAATTATCTTTGCAACAGGCAGAGCCCATTACAGAAAACTCTAACCAATCAATACAGAGTTGTTGGGGCAGAGACAATCCCAACTGATAGATCTACAACCCAACACTTGCACCAAAGGCTCAGGGAACATTGCAGAAGAGAAAAAGAAATATTGTAAGAGCCAGAGAAACACGGAGTATGTTGTAAGATTTGTGTCCTAGATGTGTTAGAAGTTATACCAAGGAAGTCTCACCAACCACGGCTGCCTAAACATGGCTTAAAGAAGGAAGACACTGACAGTCGTGCTAATGTGGAAGAGGAGAGCTCGAGAGGCCTCAGCCCTTCACGAAAAATGTACAGGTAAATAAGGAATGTTGAGAACTAGAGAAATAATTTCCTCCATGAATGAGCATATCAACTGGTTATCCAATATAAGATAAATGGTCATGCCTGCAAACACATACACACATGTAACATTGTACAGATTGAGTAGGTTGAAATTAGGCAGTTAGGGATACATTTAAATATATTAAAGTAAAAGAAGGCATGAGTTTAAAAGAAAGTAATGGAAGGTATATAGGAGGGTTTGGAAGAAGAAAAGGGAAATGATGTAATTATATTTTAATGTCAAAAAGTGAAGCAATTAAAAAAATAAGAGGGAACATATGAATACAAAATAACCAAAGGAAATGCAGGGGTAACAGCTAAGAACTTTGTGAAGAGAGGCTTGAGTATACAATTAGGGAGACCTCCAATGTGAACTCATCCCCAAAATAACCATAATGCATTTCCCAAATTATAAAATAACAAAGCTGCTGGCAGTAAACCTGTCTCTTTCCCAGTGATGGTAATTAGAATAGTAATGGCAGTGAACAACTAAGTTGCACTGTGACTTACAGTAACCTATATTACCAAAAATAAAAAAATAAAAAATAAAATGTTGGGAAGGAAGGAAGATACATATTCAATAGCATGAACAAGAAAAGTTAAAATTTTTAATTCATTCCAAATATTTTATAGACATTATCTGAAATAAATGGAAATCACCAATAAAATTTTACAAATTCTCATCAACTCTGTGTTTCCATATGCAAGAAAAACAGCACTTCTCTGTTTCTGCAAAGGAAGCACCAAAATGTTGGATGATACAAAAAAAAATGTGTGTTTGGTGTTATTTTATAGAGATAAATCTTGATAGGAGGAAAATGCCCACCCAAAAAGGGGGGCTCTGTAGTGCACTCCAACCCAAAGTGTTATGCCCAGCGGTTACTCAGCTGCTCACCACCATGCAGCCAATCAATCCCATGCTCCCAAAAAGCGTAGACAGGCAGACTGAAAAGCCACAGTATTGTATTCATCCTTAAATCACTGCCAAATATTGAAAAGCTTCGATTGTGCTCAATGGCTCCTGAGGTTACAAGAACATCATCCTTTTCTGAAATTCCAGATGGCAGTAACATTCCCCTCTCCCATCTGCTCCCTTGTGTTGATTTCATATCTTGCACACGACACTAAAGTCGCTGACTGCCTGTGCAACATTCCAATTGTAGTTTTCCAAAGGAAAGCCAAGTATTAGATCAACAATTGGACGACTCAAGGCACTTACTTAGTATTGTGTGCATCTGACCTGAAGATGGGCAAAGATGAGGAATAAGAATGTTACAGTATAAATAAATAATAAAGGTGACTAAGGTGGAAAGAATGAAAAGGAATTCTTACACAACCTCGGAAATGGGAAGCTCAGGGAGAAAATAACACCTAAGAATATGAATGTATCGAACAGTGAAAACCTTTATCTTTCTGATTGTCACTGTTTACGGTGGGCATTTCTTTGTCACTTGTATGCTACCCAGAAGGCAACAATACCTGGTCTACAATGCATCATAGAAGCATGATAGAAATGAGGTCTAAGGATTTCAACTGCAGCTCAAAATGTGCTATATAGGAATTAAAGAGTTGTAATCTTGTAGCTAATAACCAGGCTTTGGGTTTAAATAATCCTAGGTGTGTATTCTGATCTGCCAGATTAGAATAAAACTGTCCAGGAAACTGTTGAAAAAAGTCTGGATAACAATTTTGTTATGGATAAGAGAGTGTTAGAAACCCCACGTGGGTCTGTTTGTAATGGTTAGAGGTGGTTAGAATGTGTCTAATTGAGGCTATGGTTGTGTGAATGCTCTCGTAAGGTGGGACTGAAACACATATTCCATCTCTGTTTTGTGATCCCCTCAAGTGCTTAGTAAATTCATATTTTTCTTTCCTTTTTTTCTTACTTACTGCCATTTTTATTTAAGGACACCAGCTCCACAGTCAAGCTCCTGGGTCAGGATTTACCAAGCCAAGGAAGATGCCACCCCCACCTTCCCTGTTTGAGCTAACCCATCCAGTGCAGCTGAAAGGAAAATGGAAGCACTATGGTTAAACTAACCCACGCTGGGGAGGAGTCTTGAGTCAGCTGAGGTGTCGAAATAAATCAAACATGTTTCCATGACACACAAATGACAGCAAAACCCAAATACAGGTTCAAGATGTGATGATGGCTAACACTGGCCATAAATGCTGACGATCCCCTCTCCTTCAGGAAGAAACGAACTGGAGCTTCTTCGGTCCTTCTTACCTCAGGACCAACATTACCTCTGAAAAAGTCAAACTTACAATGATACCAGGACTGATAAGTACTGAGTCCAGTTCAGTATGGAATCCCCTACAGGAATGCATGTCTATAGTATTTTAGAACAGCCCTTTCTTCTTTTCTACCTTTGAGATGCAATTTTTGTGTTTCCTTTTATTTTATTTTTCCGGTAAAAGAAAATGATTGGAGGATTTCTTAAGCAGGAAAGTGTTGAGATTTATGAAGGGCATAATGCCTTGGGAAACTTGCTTTGCTGTAATCTGAAAAAACACTTCTGTGAGGTGGACTGTGGGAAATGGAGGGTTTCTGTCATCTGTGTACCACATGGCAGCTGAACAGCTGTGCCATACACAGACACTCAGCCTCATGTTAAAAGTGATAACTACATCAGAAACCCACACTTTCTGAACAAACCTCATTGAGAATCACCAGTTTGGAGGCTAGACTGAAGCTTATTGAAGGTGAATGAAAAAAATAAATTCACTGGGGAATTTATTTTATGGGAAGATCAATGGATTCCAATTTTTAGGTCATGAGAAATTCTAACTATTCAGAAAGGAATGCTTTGCCTGCTGGGGTCAAACTGAAGACACAAAAGTGTCTTAAGAAATGATCATGAGAAGTCAGCATTGCACTGTGGAGCAAACAAGAATATTAGATTCAAAAATAAACAGCTGTGTTTGGACTCCAGTTCTGCTGCTTATAAAAGGCTTGGTCTTCAGTACGTTATTGATCTGACTTATGGTTCCTTAACCATCTAAGATAGAAATAGCAAAGTCTATCTGCAAAGCTAATTGTTGGGGCATAGGTGAGATGACCCACATAACTAAATTGTTACTGCTGGCCTCTTACCAGTGAAAATAATGAGATTTCAGAGTGCCATAAAGGGGGACTGATGACAGCTGACCTGAGTCTCGCGCAGGTTCTTTTTAACAGCCACAAAGAATGTTGAGTGATATCAACACTCAACATCTTCCTCAGCAGTGTTCTCTGAGCACAGAATGTTCTCTGTGCCCACACAGCTGATGCCCAGAGAAGAGAGGGAAACATGCTGAGGACATAGGCTCTCACTGCTGCCAAGAACACCCTTAGGGCATTTGGGACACTGTCTTCCTGTGAACCCTTTCTGCGTTGAAGCCAGAAGGAGACTCTCTGAAGACAGAAAAGAGCCTCTTTGTCTCGGATTCTCTCCCACTGCATCACCTGAGCCCCATACCTGTTAGTGGTGGCCCTTGTTTGTAGAGTTACTCAGAAAGCCACTTTCTTCTTCCTCATTTATCTGTAGCTTTCTGTTCAGGGGCTGATGATAATACATTTGAGCCACAAAGAACAGTTGGATAACCTTAAGAAAGTTCCCTAACCTCTGAGTAACAAAATTTCCTCGTGTACAATATACATGTTATAATATCACATAACAGACAGAATTACAGCGATGATGAAATATATGTAAAAATGCATATTTTAAGTGCTATGTAAGTGTTAATGTTATTAACACTTATGTACCTCTCACACTCTTTCTAGAATGTGTGTCCTAGGTGTAAAAGAACATAGTTGGAAAAGTTACTGGATGATTCAAACCATTTAACTGAAATATTAAAAGGATATGTGACTAACATTGTATCCCCAACTAATCTCCAATGTAATATTCAATTTCAAAAAATAAATGACTCAGGGAATAGAGAGGAAAAGAATAATACTTTTTAGACATGCTGAAGTAGAGCAGGGAAGGGTTCCTCTTATGGGTAGTGGTTTCAACAACATAGAAAAACTAGAGTGATTTTTGAAAGAAGGGAAGATGAGATTGAAAAAATCAGATGGCTCAGAAGTCATGACTATAGGAAGAAGCCTGAGGCCAGGCACATTTGCAAACATGAAAGGTACACAGCAGAATAGAAGTAGAAGAATAATATGTGCCTGGGTTGAAGGATGAACTGGCTTAGTTGACAGCCCAGAGAGACAGTGCTATGCTCAGTTTCCCACATTAGTGGATCTCATCCTGTCATTTATGATACAAATTCACATGTCACATGTCAGTGTCCATCTGATATATTATTGTTTAATGGCAGTTTGCTGGGCTATTTGAAGAAAAGTTAGCATCTTTGTTCAGACATTAAAAAATTATTGTGTTTTACCTCTGTTTATAACTATAAGGCTATTAAAAAGTGTTAGCTTTCATAATAAGCAAATATTTCATGAAATAAGACAATTTGAGATGGTGATAGAAATCTTTAGGTCAAAGAGAAATCATCAAATCTCAAGTGGACACTCACTGAACCTAAACATGTTGACTATACGACTGAGTAGGAAGAAAATGAACAAAGTGAAGGAACTGCTAAAATACATTTAAAAGTGTTTTTAAAAGCTGTACTGCAAAGACTTCAGATTAACATTAAATCATATAAGAATAAAGTTTTACTGATAACAAATAATCCATACCTGTTTGTATATGTTCCCATTAGATACATTTTTAAGAGCTATATAAGAAGGTATTTGAAGCTATTACATTAGAAAGCTAGTTTGGATAGCTATATGGGGAAGAAAAAAATGCTTTTGTTACTGTTCAAAATAAGAATACTAAAGCCCTAAAGCAAAAACAGAAAATAGAAGGATTCATTGGAACTTTTGCCTGAGGAAGAGAAGGAAGATTAGAAGAGGAAAGAAATATATATAAATATATGTATATATATGTATATATATTATATATATATTTCTTTCCTCTTCTAATCTTCATATATATATATATATATATATATATATATATATATATGTATTAGATTGTAGTCTACTCAGTGTGCTTCTTGAGGTTTATATGATCTTAAAACCAACATGTGTCAGGGACAAACAAAGGAGAAAATTGTGACTCAGCCTGTTTGAATGTAGACATAAACATTGATGAACCAAAGACAAACACACATAAAACTCAGCGCTACATTAAATTTACTTCAGGAATGAGATTTTCACATCAGAATTAATGTGTATCAGCACATTAACAAATTGTATAATACAAACCATTTCAATTACTACAGAAAAAAAAATCTTTAAATTCAATGTCCAATCAACCTTTGTAATAAAAAGTTTGAGGAATATAGGAATGGAAGAAAACTGACCTAAGCTGACATTGCTAGTCCAGGTCCATACAGGGAAGGGAAGGAAAACACTAAAGAACACAGTACACATAAAAACTTGTTTGACCTGGTGTGTTTTGTAGTTCAAGGAAAACTCCCCACATCCCCAGGTCCACTTCATCTGATACTTAGACCCCATAGAACCTGGTGATGGAGGCTGTGATGTCCTGTCAGAAAAATGACTAAAATCTAGCCTCACAAAATCCTCATTACCCTGCTGGATGAAAGTCTTTATGGGGATAGGTCTTTCTGGAAAATTGCAGTAAAAAAAAAAAATTACAAGAGAGATTCTAGGGATATCTGCTCCTGACAACTGCATGCCACGATAGCCTAGCGCTGAAGTAATAGCCGGGGCTATAAAAATTGCACATGAGAAGTTGATATTGGGAAGCTACTTATTCTTCCCTGGCTCTGGATCCAGGATCCAGGATCCTGGCTCTGGAAAGTCTAAGATGCATTGAGAGAGATGGTGAAAAACAGTGTTTATGGCAGGAACTAGGCATTGGGTAATCTAATGAGCAGAAGAAAGCTCAGTCAGTCCACTGCAAAAGTAAGAAGACTCTTTCTTTTTATTGTAAAACTCTGGCAAACTATAACATCTTACCATCATGTTAAAAAAGACAAAAGAAAACTGAGTGTGTAAAGGGGACACTCAGTTTCCACAGTGTAGGCACTGAAGGGTAAATTTAAAGCTGAGAAGCAATAGTGTGACAACCGCACAGTTAATGGTGGAAGCCAGAATAGATAGCATCAAACACAATTTTATAAGTATTTAAATCAATTGTGATTAGCAAAATTTGTTTCATTATGACATTTCCACACTCATCCATCACAGGACTTAGCTGCTAGTCATACTACATATTACCCTCCCTTGTCTCTCTTCTCCCGCTGGTCCCTTTCTCCTATCTAGCTAGGCTCTCTTTCATATATATATATACATGTTGTTTATATATAAAAACATGCATATATTTATATGTGATATATCTCTTTCATATATGTTGTTTTTGTCTGATCTCTGCTGGTGTGACAAATACCATGACTAAAAGCATTTTAAAGAGCAAACAAAAAAGTGGTGCCAATTTATCACTAAAGGAAGTCAGGGCAGGACACCAAGACAGTAACCTAGAGACAGGAACCATTGAGGAACATTGATGGTTGTCTTTTTCTATGTCTTATTTTTGGGTTCATGCTTAGATAGCTTTCTGGTACAGCCTTTGGCCACAGTGGATTGGACCTTCTTATATCAATTTACACAATCAAGATAACCCCTCACAGACATACATGCTAAAGACTATTCGATTGACCCTCTTCATTGCATTATTTTAGAATTTGTCAAATTGATGAAAAATGTTAACTAAAACACAATATACAGTGTCTAAGTTCTGCATATGATATGTAATTTTTTGTCATTCTTGGTCTAGTTAATTTTTCTTATGATAATCTACATTTTTATCCATTTTCCTGATAATGATACAATCTCATTCTTTTTCAAGGCTAATTATAAAAATGCCTTTTTTTGTCAGCATTCATTTCTGATTAACACAAATTCTGGTTCTGTAATTGCTGTGAATAATTAATTATAATAAACACGGTGTGTGGGATTCTCTTTGTTCTATGATGAATCTTATTAGCTTGGATTTATACACAGGACTGGTGCAGCTGGGACATATGATACGTATATTTTGAGATTTTGAGGAATCTCCACTTTCCTAGGTGACTGCACTAAACTTACATTCACATTAGCAGTGAGTAAGGGTCCCTTTACCCTGCTCTCCAAATTTGCTCTGATTGGTTCTCTGCATGATGGCCATTCTGATTCAGGGTCAGATGGAACCTTTTTGCAGTTTCCGTATGCATTTCCTTTATGCCTAAAAATGTTTAACTCTTTTTAATATTTATGAGGCATTTGAATTTCTACTTTTGACAACTATTTATTCAATTCATTTATCCAGTCATTTATTAGATATTTTGTGATTTGTGTGTTGTTTATTTTTGAGTTGTTTAAATAGATATGTATTAATATCCTATTAGACGAATATGCAACAATATACCATTCAGTACATTATCTGTTTCATTGCTATGTTTACTATTTTCATATTTTAGTGAATTCTTTTAAAATCATCAAAAATAGAATGTGATTTCAGCTATTATTGTGTCTATTCAACATTCAGCTGTGAGATCTAGCAGGTAAAAGAAGGTTAAAATAAAATAAAACATGTTAGCATTGAGATAAAGGAGAAAGGTTTACCATACTTTATTAAAAACGTAAGAGGTGACAAAAAGCAATTATAATTTAAATGGTTCTCAAACTAAGCTATTATATTAGATACCCAAATATTTATTCATCTTATTCTGATGTCATAAAAAAAATTGGTCCTTTAAACATTTTTGTGTGACACATTTGTAGGTTTCATATATTACATTTGGCTATGGCTGGAGAATATTCCTTACATTTTTACTATTACAAATTATACTACTATGGCACTCACCATTGAATTATAGTAATTTCATTAAACCTATCACAGGACACAAATAATGTATACATGTGGTATTGTACACACACAAACAATGCTGAAAGAGTTAAGAAAACATATTTCTCAATGATCACAGGGTCTAATTTTTACTCTATCTGAGAACCTGATGCAGTATTCATTTTATGGCTGTAGTTTTATATGTGCGCTCAATATTCAACAAATGTTCATTGAGAAATTGTTATGTATTAGTTTTTAAAATTCTGGGTAGACTGCACTGAAACACAGGCAATATCTTTGTTCTCTTCAACTATGTTCAAATTGGATTTCTGGTAGTTAAATGAAACAAGTTGATCCACCATGTGTCTTGGTAGACTTAGGAAAAGTCCTTCTTCTCAGAGAGCAGCTTCATATATATTTATAACACTATCATCAGCCATGAGTTTTAGCACTAGTTACAAAATATCACTAACAAATCACACCCCAGCTCATTGCTTTCTGTACTGTTCAATGTCAGTGAACTTTTGTAATAGCACATCTAAATTTGAAGCCTCAGTCTCCTATTTATTGGTTATTTGGGGCATCTGAACAAAGAAGATAATGATATACATGACAATGTATAATCACAATATAATATGTATCCTCTGCTATGATTTTTAATCAGGATTGACTGGAGCAATGTTATTAAAGTGCTCATCATAGTTTACATTAGCAGATAGTAATCCGTGAACACTGAAGATGATAGTTTTATTTTTATACATAAAAAAGCATCTTCATCTTAAATTAAGACCATCTTTTTTTCACAAGAAGATATCTGTTCAAAACCAAATAGCCACTCAAGCCCTTTGAACATTACTGGGTCTGCATCCAACTAAAATCTAAAGGGTTTTTCTGTGGACAAAGTTGTTAAGGCCAGGGAAATTCTATTTGACATGTTTCTCACCGCTGAGTCTGGGCAGCTCCGATTTAGTGGAAACACATTTGCAGACAAGCTTACATAGAAGTAGACTTTAGATTTTCAGAAAACCCACATATACTGTCAAGACATGCTATGATTGTGTTCCACATTACTGTGACAAAAAGCCAAGGCTGCAAGGTAGCAGTTTTTGGTAAATGTTTGTAGACTAACCACAAAGAAAATAAACGAAAGGTCTTATAGACTTTTTTGGTTTTTTTTTTTTTTTTGTTTTTTAAACCCAATAGCTTTGTGTATATGTTTATGCCCTTATCAAATGGTTGAAATTGATCTGTGGTGGTTGCTTTAGGTGAACACATGGGTCTGTTCCCAGCACTCACTGACACGGTTCAGCCACTGGCAATAACAGGAAAGGACGGAAGACTGAAGGACAAGACTTAAACTGATGAGATAGTGACAATGATTTATTGTGTCTCCTCTTAAAGCTATTGTGGAGACATTGTTGTGACTGAATTTTTCCTCCTTTTTTTTTTTTTTTGAGTGGGGCAGGATGTCTCTTATTTGTCTTCCTTTAATCTATTTTACCTATATCCTTTGACTCTTACCAAAGCTACATTTACATATACAGTTGGTTCTCATTGTTTGCTTATTTCCATAAAGACACTGTTTTCTGAACTTGTAGACATAATACACTAAAGTTTTATATAAAGAAGGAAATTAAATAAGTTATCTATATTCCTCCTCTTTGGTGGGAGGAATCCAGATGTTATATTTTCTGGACTTTTCAAAACTTATAGAGAACACAGGGATATTTATCAGTGATGCGTTGGTACTACACCCAGCCCCATGCAACACTGCATATAACCTACAGAACCACAAAATTATCACTGTGCAACACAGTAGATTTTCACATACATAGGCAATTAATCGACCCCTTTTATGATCCTGACTTGATGTCTGTTTTAAGAATTCCCCCATCTCCTATGCCCATTGTGTAAGACCTTGCTCTGCAGTAGTAAAAAGCTCTTCCTTGTACAGACCCAGGGCTCAGAGTTCCTTTTTCTGGCACCTGCACATCCAGTATAGAATATGATGTAGATGTGATGAATAAGGCCAGATGTGTCATAGTCAGAGGTGGCTCTTTACAACCGTGGTGATATGATGTCTAATTCCTGCTGTATGCTATTCTTGCGATACCTAAAAGGGGTTCAAATAAATACTATTTTTTGCTTAAAATAAAAGGCATAGATGTCTATTGCCTACCATAAAAACCTTAATTTTATAATTGTTGATTGATTTTTTCTTTTTTCATTATTATTGTTATCATCATTTATTAGAGTTTATTCAATTTGTATCCTGGCTGTGGCCCCCTCCTAAACTCACTCTCCCTCGCACTTCTCTCCCTATACCCTTCCCCTAGTCCACTGATAGGTGAGGTCCTCTTGCCCTTCTATTTGACCCTAGCCTATCAGGTCTCATTAGTACTGGTTGCATTGTCTTCCTCTGTGGCCTGGCAAGGCTGTACCCTCCCCTCCAGGGGAGGTGATCAGACAGTCTGCCACTGAGTTCATGCCAGGAAAATACCCTGTTCCCCTTACTAGAGACCCGACTTGGAGAATGAGTCTATGGACTGCATCTGAGCAGGGTTTTAGGCCCTCTCCATGCTTTTATCTTATTGGAATGAACTTCCATAAAAACAGACTTCAGAAAAATCAATCCTGAAATAAAGCATTCATCTCTCTTGATAGATACCAACAAAGATTTTATCTGGATTCTATAGAAATGTTATCAAGACAAGGTTATATTGATATTAGCTAGTGAGGGCTGCAATAATATTGAAGGGTTGGAGGAGAGGTCACATAGAGAAAAGAAGAGTCAATTTTTTTAAAAGAAGAAGGAAGATGAGGAGGAGAAAGAGGAAGAGGAGGAGAGGAAGAGGTGGTGAGTAGGAGGAGGGCTACAGATAACACTAAGATTACAAGTTATCTGGCTTTGCTTTCAGAGAATCTGGGTTTTATTCCCAGCACCCACATGATGGCTCATAAATGTCTGTAACTCCAATCCTAGTGCATCTGATGCCTTCTTCTGACCTCCTCCACAGTGTATACATGTGGTGCACATACATACACATAAAAGCAAATAAACTTTTAAAACAGTAAGTTTTAAACTTTTTAAAGTTTAAAGTTTAAAGTTTTAAACAGTAAGATTAAAGTGCCAATCAAAAGATGGAAAATAATAAAAATGATTTTTGAGTTATTAAAGGCAGCCTACAACAGTCTAAAATGTATCACAACATACATAAACAGTAATGATGAAAAGAACATAATTTTATTTTGAAGCCTGACATTTTCTATTCTACAGTTAATTTAAAAACAATACAGAGCTTAGGAGAGAGAGAGAGAGAGAGAGAAAGAACAAGCCTAAGAAGGAAGTGGGAGGGACTGGAAGAGGAAAGGTCTCCTAAGGTAGGTTCAGGCCACTTTCTTCATGACAAGAACTAACTATCATGGAGTAGACTGAATGGGCCAAACTTCTGAGTGAGCCTAAGGATAAAAAAAGCCTTCCAGGGATCCTCAAATCTAAATATGTTTGTCATCAAAATTAGAGCTGTGGGACCACATTGCCTAGGGAGAAAAGCTGAACACGCCTCACACCTCTAGGTTTTGATGATATTGCAAACAGTCAGAAAATTTATTAAGTTGTTGGAAAAGAGAAAAAGGAGGGTGGCTTCTCTGTGAAGCCAACAAGACACATCTTGTGCCTACATAGGAATGAAAAAAAGAATTTTCACAGATGCCAATGGAGATAGACACCAAAGCATATAGAAAGACTGGAATGAAATACTTTATGTGGATACCATTGTGAACACCAGAGGAACTTGGACTAAGTTTCTAATTCCCCAAGCCCAATCATCTAAAGCCTTGATATTGCATAAGCCCCCTGGAATGCAGATCATTTCAACTGAGAGGATTGAAGTGAGGGGAAAATTCCTAATTTCTGTTTACTTGGAATTGACGTGATTACATTTTCTGCTATCAGAGATGGGAAACATAAGAAAGAATCTGTTTGAAACTGTAGAAAATGAAGAAAACAGTATTTGGGATGAAACATAGTGTGAACCAAAGTTATATCACCTCTTAGAGGTAACCAAAACTACATCATTTAGTGTCTTAATCTCCTTGCCTTTTTCTATGATAAAAAATATTCCAGCCTCTGGGAGGATAACAGAGGGACTTTACCTAAGACTCTTAGTAGCAGGGGCCATAGAGACTGAAGAGGACACCCTTTATCTAGACAAGACTCCTAGTGGATGGAGATCACCAACCCACCCACAAAAACCTCAATCCAAAATTGACCCTACCTACGAGATCTGCAGAGACAAAGATAGAACAGATAGAGCAGAGATTGAGTGAATGTCCAACCAATGCTTGACCCAAACCTAAGACCCACTTCTTGAAAGCAATCCAACCCTATCACTATTAACGATACTCTGGTATACTTGCTGACAGGTGCCTATCAGAGTTGTCCTTTTAGAGGCTCCAACCGGCAACAGCTCAAAACAGATACTGAGACTCACAGCCAAACGAAGCATAAGAAGTCTACTGGAGAAGAACAAATGGACCTAGAGGTGACAAAGGCTTCACAAGAAGACCATCAGAGCTCATCAACCAGGACCCAGAGGGGCCTATGGAGTCTGAAGCACCAACTATAGACGATGCATGATCTGGACCTAGGTCCTCTACTTATAAGTAGCTGATGGGCATCTTAGACCTCATGTCGGCCTACTAGGGTCGTAAGGGATATCTCTGACATGGACTATGTTCCCTGCTTTTTGATCACTTTTCCTTGATGGGAATTTCCTACCAGGGCACAGAGGAGGAAGATAAACTTAGTCCTCATGTGAGTGGATCAGTTGGGATATCTGGGTAAGGAGATTCCCCTGTTTCTTAGAATAGGGGAGGAGGGATGCAGGAGGGAGAGTGGAACTGAGAGGAGGGAGGGGCCTATGACTGAGATGTAATTTGAAATAATTAATAAAAAAATGAAAAAATTCCAGCAAGAGCAGCTTCCGGACCTGGAGTAAATGAGGGAGGGGCTACCATTGGAATGTTCAATGAATAACTAACTAAATAAAAATAATAAAAATAAATAAATGATAGAGAGAAGTAGCTTCAGGCAGAAAGGTTTACCTTGCAGTGTACAATCTATCACAGCACAGTGGGGAAGCAAAGGCAGGGCAAGCTTGAAGTATTTATTATATCTACCATCAGGAGTAGAGAGTAATGAATGCATACTGCTTCTCAGATTCTATTTTCTGTTAACACAGTTCAAGGCCCCAACCAGAGATTGCAGACCTCCACAGTGGATGGGTACAACCTTGTAGAAGAAAATGAGCCATGACCTGGCAGGCAGCCTACCTGGTGCTTCTAGATAAGAAGCATGGCGCTCCATGCTCCTGACATCAGAACACTGAATTCTGGAGTATCCCAGGTAGCCTGTGGTTGCGGTGAAGATGAGTCTGCTCTCTCCATGCCTCCCTCAATGTGCTGCTTCTACACAGAGACCGTTGTGGTATGAGGGCTAGCCAGTCCCAAGTAATGTGCTAACCAGTCACAGTTAATGGGCTCCCCTATATAAGTGGTTTCCCACACGCAAAAATGTCTCTGGAAAATGGTTTATCTCTGCACTATTTATAGCCCCATGGACATTGCTGTCTCATGGGGGGAAGGGGACAGGGTGCCCAGTAATGCCACAACCTCAGTTAACATAACCAAGAAACCCCTTACACGAATGCTCAGAAGAACCACTATGAGATTCTGTCAAATTGATAATTAACATTACCCATTGTACTTACTTTGTAAAATAAATAAATGAAAATTGAAAGAAAAAAAAAACTTTAAGTATTGGGTAAAATCTTGAGCAACCCTGACCAGGAATCATCTCTTGTTCTGTAAGTCACCCTGTAAAGTCCCCTTTGCAGAAGCCTTCACCTTGGACTCTGGCTCTAAGGCCACCCAGATACAACAGACCAAAACAGTGAGCATCTAAATGAATGAGTCTGATGGTTCATATAGATCAGAGTTATCCTACGAAACTTTTATTACACACAAAACAGGTGTCAGTGGGCAGTACCATATCTTGGCCAGGCACTGCTTCTCAACTTGTGGGCCCTGACACCACTGGGGTCAGGTAGCAAATATTCTATACGTCAGATATTTACATTATGATTCATCACAGTAACAACAGGACAGCTATGAAGTATCCATGAAATAATGTTATGGTTAGGTGTTACCACAACATGAGGAACTGTATTAAGGGCTGCAGCATTAAGAAGGTTGAGAACCATGGGGATGTAACTTGGGGAGGACAGGGTTTCTTGAAGATTACAGAAGCCAGAGCAGGAGCTCAAGGCAGGAGCGTGAAGGCAGGAACTAAAGTAGAGGTCATGGAGGAATGCTGTTTACTGGATTGCTTCCAGGCTGGCAGTCAGCTTTTGCTACAGCCATACCTACTTCCTGGGGATGAAAACATCCGTAGAAGAGTGGGCCGTGTTATATCAATAACTAATAATTTTTAAAAATGTTCCACAAGGAAGCACACAAGCCAGTCTGGTGGAAGCAATTCCTTAAATGAAACCCATCGCATTAAGTATGTGTCAGGTTGACAACCAACATTAGCCATCACAAAACCTTAAAAGTCATAAAAGAAATATATTCTTGTCAAAATTAAAAATGGAACCGTAACATTTCGGCTTTATCTTCTAGGTCCTTACCATCATCTCCATGCCTAACTCTGTATCTCCTTGCTTCACCCTTCCTCCCCATCACTGCTTCAGCCCACAGGGTCACAGAAGCCGCATGCCTTCTTCAGAGTTCCCATCTACAAACCACTGGCTGGTTAAGCCACTCAGTTAAGCAGGAAAGCTGAGACTCACATCTGGTAGCTGGCTCTCAGATCACTTCTCTCATTTTCCATGCCGTGCTTCCTGAGTGACTAATTGAATGATTGAATAAACAAGTTGGCTACTGAGAAACAGATCCTCTCTAGGTGGGCTGAGTATGCTCAGTGCTGGGTACCTAGAGCAAGGATAGATGTTGGAATGCAAATCTGCCCGGAGTTGAGCTCCTCAAGGCCTTCCCAGGGGCTGTGGAGGTTCCTCTCACCACAGTGTCTGTCATATACCGTAGGGGGACTTGTTAAACCACAGTGGTGGACTGAGAGTACTTGTAAGCTATTGTGTGTCTCACACTTGTACATAATTTAGGCTAGTCACAAAAGATACTGATGACATCATTCACGGGGAAAAGTTGTAAATGAGCAAAGATCTCAAAAGCCTGTTTCCTGTTTGTTACAGAGCAGCCTTGACATTTCGGAACATTTGACCAAGCATGTTATAGCTGATGATTTCAGTTTTTGCAATAAACTTCAAATCCTGCCTCTATTTTCTTTACCAATGCTACAACATTTATAACCTGACCCTTATCATCATCTGGAAATCTGATGGTTATAATAGAAAAGGATGCTTATTTAATTTTCAAAGACATTTTTATCTTAATAAACTTTAAAAATATGTGGGTATATGTATTTCTCTGCTTGGAGACCATTATGCTTTCCTCATTATAGGCAACTGGTTTTTCCCCCCTTTCTTTGGTACAGCTTGATCGTACAGAAACGACTTGCAGCTGTTGTACAAACCGATATTTTTGAACTGATAGGAAGCGTCCAGACATTTCAGTTATTCAGTTTTGTTTTAAAGTAAGTTCACAGTTTAGTTCATTCTTAAGACACCAGTGAAGGAATGGTAGAAGAATGTGTTTGTGGCTGACTGAATGTTTGTGATTAAAATACTGTGAAGGCAACACAGATAGACTTGAAAGGAGTTACGAGGCCCCGCAGCCTGGGAGACATTCACTGAGGAAGAATGCACTATCTCCTGAATTGGTAGTTTTTGACCTCTGGCACTGGTAAATACCAGCCAAATGATGAACAGATTTCACTTCTGCACAAACTATCTGTTACATAATTTCCTTTCCCTTACAACTAACTATTCAAAGGCTGCAGCACTCAGGATTATAGAATAATATACAGAAAGATTCACTTTGATAGCAGGCTCCCCTAAAACCCAACTTTCTTCCTATCACCATTCCAGACCCTAAACCACACTAATTTCCTTTCCTGAAATCTTGTGAAGACTTGGAGAAACCAAAATTGTGTATATTTATATGACTTCACATTTCCCACTTGGAAGTCACACTACATTTAATCATATGAGATAACAGCAAAAGCCTGAGCTTGAGGGTTCAGGGTTGAAGGGACTAACACAAATTCATGAAGAATGTCACCACTGAACATCTGCTTAATCCAAAGTGATTTAGATCTTGTTTCTGAACTTGACTTTATTTTTCTGTACAGATGAAGTAAAATTATCCATTTAATAGGATTTGGGAGGCACTAAAATAATCTATAATTGATATCTGATATCTGATAATTCATTAACAAAATCAGCCAATAGTTTTAAATATCCAATCTTAATTTACAAATACATACTTGTTTTAGGGTCTACCAGTTTTCATGATGTTAGATAAATATAAATTTGGATTACCTTAAGGAAGAAAGCACATTTATAATAATTATTAATTATACTGAGTCATTTTGGAGAATTCAGGTTCAGGAATCACCCTTGTCTCAAGAACAACTGGAAAAGGAACTTCAAAGGGGAGTAAAATTTGTGTTTCATTTCTTTATGTTTCTGAGGATTTTTGTCCTTCACTCCTCTCTGGTTTCTTACCCTTCTGTGGACCACATGGAGGAGGCTGTGATGATTAATGTCCCCCAAGGGTTATAAGTGGAGCCATTCAAGATGGAAAATTGTCCATTTACAGGATGAATCCTGCTCCCTGATGAAAAGTTTCACATGTTCACTGGCTGAAGAGTACAAGAAGACATTTGCCATGATTGTGTTGACAGAAGGGGTTAGCAGTAACAAGAACAAAAAAATTAGTTCCTTGGGAAGGATTTTTGTGGGTGGCCATGTGTTATAAGAATTCTTTCTCTAGGGAAACATAAGCAATGTCTACTCTCTTCTCATTAGGTCCCTGTAACAAACCAAAGTACAATTCTACTATCATTCACTGTAGAGAACAAATGAGTTTATTGGAGTTACTTACAGAAAATGGAGTTGCAGTTCCTGGAAGGCATGTGGTTGATACCAAAGCAGCCACATTAGAGTCTTTACCCACCATTGATTATGGCTTCCCAATACCTCAGAGATGGAGCCCCTTTCAACTAACTTCTCCAAACCTATAAACTTCTAGAACCTCAGGAGACCTGATGCTCACGTGTTATTTGGATAGACCTTCAAACATATGAGGGGCTGTGGCTAGATAAGAAGGCAAGGCTTCAATGAATCTATTCACTCTCTCTGTGGGAATATCAACAACCAATAAGATCACTCCTGATCGCCCCTTGCAAGCAAACACACTGATCTGATGAAGACGGTGGCCAGTTTGCTTGGAGGGCTATGTTTTACAACACTATGAAAATCACTTGTCTTATCCAATTCTTCTCTGACAGCTCCTCTTATACTGGAACGTTGTGCTCAGAGTGGACAGCTTTCTTCTTCAGTCATTCGTGAAGATTCTAGCTACTAATGTAGACGGCACCCGTCTTAATCAGGCATGGAGCCCTTTGCAGAGTTTGTTTTATGAACACAATTGCTGGCATTCATGCAGCTGATAGTTGCTCATAGTGATCACCTGACCACAGTGTCTTTTTCTTTCCTCCTGATGTTTGGCAGAATCTCAGCCCCTTCATACAATTTTAGAAGAAAAGAATTACCTACATACTGCTTACAAAAAATATACATCCTCACATTTTAGTGATGAGAGGAATAAAAATCAGATAGGTTAAGTCCTTAGTTAAAATCATAACAAACTATTAAGTCAAGACAGAGCACAAGGCTCTGGACTTGTAGACTACGTATCTTCTTCCTAAATTAAGCCGGATATTTCTCTATCACCATTCACCACTTATGATGCAATAATTTGTGTCCAGCATGTACATTATTCCTGAGTTTGAAGTGTTTCTCTTTGGAAGATTAACTGCCCTGCTCAACATACCATGTTGGTAATTCTGGTTTGATCCAACCAGCAAAAACTGTGCTATGCAGATGCCCTGAACCTCAGTAGCTGTCACCTTATAGTGACAAAAAGACAAAGGAAAGGATTTAAGTTATGGACT
This sequence comes from Psammomys obesus, assembly GCF_907164565.1. Lineage (NCBI taxonomy): Eukaryota > Metazoa > Chordata > Mammalia > Rodentia > Muridae > Psammomys > Psammomys obesus. The sequence goes on from NW_026596079.1 coordinate 35,428,805, forward strand.
GTAATTTTACCCATTTTTTTCATGGTAAGTTGCTTGTTATTGGTGCAGATATGAAACAGCAAAGTGACTCTGTTCAGAGGTATTAAACTACAGGCAATAAGGCATGGACTTGGCAGCTGGTACAGCAGACTTCAGCTGAAAGAATTAGTGAGGATAGGAGGTAGAGGATAGGAAAGCCTTAGGGGCTCTTTCCAGGGAACCCCAGATATATAATGTCCAGTACTAGAGTCTTCCTCAGCCTTTGACCAACATATAAAGAAACCTAACTGAAAATAAACAGAATGAAAAGTTCAGCTGAGATCAAATACTTTAATGTAACTATAGTTGATTTTTTTTTAATTTTAAGAAACATTTGATTATTTTTATGTATTAGCTATAGATGAACACATCCTTATCGACCTGATGAGAAAACTTCTTTAGAAATCTGAAATTCACATATGTGATCTTTGAAAATCTATACTCAGAAAATGGAACTCAGTGGAAAGTGAAACTGGGAACAACATAAGAACTTGAAATGGAGGAAGGTACGTTTCCCAAAGTGAAAAATAAAGAGTGGTGATGACAGTGCACTGGTAATAGAACTTAATTAAAAAAAAAAAAAAAAAAAAAACAGATTTCTTTCTCATACAAACTGACTACAGTTTCCTCTACTTCCATTTCTCCCAGCTCCTGACCACCTTCCCTCACCCCAAATCCACTCCCCTTCCATTTGCCTTTAGAAAAAAAATGTAGGCCTCCAAGAGAAAATAAAACACTACAAAACTCAGAAAGAAGGGGAGGAGGATCTCCACTATCAGTGGACTGAAGGAGGGGTATGGGTGGAGAGGAGGGAGGAAGGATAGGATTGGAAGGGGAAGAGGGAGGTAGCCACAGGTGGGATACAAAGTGAATAAAGTGTAATTAATAAAAAGAAAATAAGGGGAAAAAACACTACAAAACAAGATACAGTACGGTAATGCAAAAGCCCTTATGCCAAGGCTGGACAAAGCAGGTGAATAGGAAGAAATGTTCAGATAAAAGATGACTAGATAAAATGATGAAGAGAAGGTGGGGTATGCATACTAACATTGGAGAAGAAATGTATCAGCATTTGGTAATTTAATGGCATTTAAATTATTAAATTAATTAACTTTTTTATTTTAGTACATTTAGTACATGGTACAGGGAAGGAACATAGAGATCATGAAAGGAAGATCCACTGTTTTCTTTGCTAATTTTTCTTTCATTTACCCCCAGAAAGCAAGTCTGAGAACTCTGAGAACAGGTTTACAAAAAGGTCAGTCCACTTGCTTGAGTTGTGCTTAGTGAAGATGTCTTAATATTAGGATCTGTTACATGGGACTAGGTCATTACATCTAGCCAGATGTTGAAAGCTCGCAGAAAGATTAAGAAGATCATGCCTGTCCTGGCACAGGGAATTCTAGAAGTCCAGTGACAAATGAAGAAGGGTATAACTGTTCTATTTGACCACTTGAAGGGGCCAAGAAACAATAGCTAAAGGTAATGGGCTAGCTGGTAGTCTATGTAAAAACCGCACTGGGAGATGAATAAAAAAGAAAATCAAAGTTCTTCCACATAGTTTTGTCTAACTTATTATAATGCTATTTGATGTATGGTATGTGACACTGAGAAAACCATAGCCTGCTGTTTCTGTTCAAGTGTTTTTACATCTAAGCGCCATGTTAGCATCATTTAAAAAAGAAAAGAAAAAAAAAAGAGAATGCAACCAAATTGTAATATTCATGGTTTGTATAGAAAAGTGTTCTATTCTATAAGAATAAAAGTTACACATGGCTTAATACTTTATTTTCTGGGAATTATTCAAAATTGAATATTATTCCCTTATCTGTAAAGCATGAATTAATATATCTTGGTTATAGTGCCTTGTTTTATCATCAGGTTAGGATACACAGGATTATTTGTGCTTTAGAAAATAATTTTGAAGTCTACATTAAAATATAATTTTAATAGACATTCTATGTATACTTCCTTTACTTTATGGGAATGTTAATTAATTGTTCAAACACTTAACAAGTTCTTTTATTATAAAATTAAGCAAATCAGTACTTTAAAATGAACATAAATGTGGATTTCTACAACAGCACATCAAAAATTGGAAAACTAATAGACATTTAGTATTTTAACACTTCCATGATAGTTAGGCTAAAAAATAAAGTTTCTAAGCTTAAATTCACCTGCATTTAAACTTTTAGACCTATATGTTTAATTTTAAAGAGAAAAATGAAAAAATTTCAATGCTGTAGGGAGAGAAGAAGAAGAGCCAATAAAGAGAAAATTTGAGGACAGGATATTCTTCAGTTCTGAAGGCCATTGTATTTCTGCTCTTTCTTTAAAAAAAAAAAAAAAAGAAAGAAAGAAAGAGAGAGAAGAATTAGAAAGAACATAAATATCTTAAATTAAATCAGAAATATAACTGTGACTTGAATTTCTTTTAGATCCTCCCTATTATGCTTTTGGGAATTTGAGAGAAATACAACCTATTTTCGAAATAGAAACAATAATATTCATTTGGAAAGCATTATCTTATTCAGTTCACTCTTGTTAAGATGTTTCCACTTTGAACTTCTTGTATCACTGTTTTTAAAAGCTCCCCACAGTCTCATTTCATGCACAAAGCTCTCCCTAACAGTCCCAGAACTGTCGTAGCCCCAACTATTTTTAAACAACAGTCATACAATGAGTAACAAAACAAAACTAACCAGAGGTGTTAACCACTGTCTTTAAGACTAAAAATACTTTGCTAGCCAATGTTGTAAGGGTCAAAGATTTTCATTGGCCCATACTTTTATTCAAGTTGCATAGTTTAAGTCTATTTTTGTCATTGAGACCATATTATCATTTCACAGATGGTATGCTCTCCTTTTATACTTTTAAAAGTTATTTTATATGCTCATAAATTTGATTCATTATCTCTTATAAATTCAAATATTGTTATCTTAAATGTACCAGAGAATACTTTGATTGAAAGAATAACTATAAAATCATCTTATATACTCTTCAAGACTTTGTTTATATAGGTATTTATACTATGAGGCATGTATATTTTATTTCCTCTATATAAAAGATAGATACATAATTCTAGTTTCTTTAGAAATGTTTGAAGGAAGTCTGAACAAATTTATCCACATGTTTGATGTAACAAATGGTATATTATTTGAAAACACACAATAGGAAGACTAGAGCTACCAATGTAAATGAAACACACAACTTATTTTGTGCTTTCTTAGGCAGGATAATTTTCTTACAGCATAGCAACCTCATTGCTTCAAAACCTTTCTGCCTTTAAAATGCAACCACCAAGAAGAAACTTTCTGCTATCCTCAATTCCTGAGGTAGTTCTGTTATTAGCTTTATTAAATTTCTCCTTTTTACTTAAAAAAATAAATAAAAGCAATGCCTCAAGTGGTGTATGCTCACCCTAAGCTCCCTTTGTATGACCTTTAAGTTCTGATCCTCCTGCCTTCACCTCCCAACTTCTGGGATTACAGGCATGTCCCACCACACCCAGTTAATTAAGGCTGGGAATAGGACCTTCATGTGTACTAGGCAAGCATTTCACCAGTGTAGCTGCATCTCTGGCCTCACTCTCATACTTTAACAGCAACTAAACACTGAGCTCCATAATCTGAAACCAAAGAGAGAAACAATATCCCTCTGCATGGACGTTTTTCTGTTACCCCAAATTTCTTCTTACTCTAAATATTCTTTTTTTCATTTATCTTTTAAAATCAAAATAAGTAAGGCTGTAAATGACTTCGGTCTAAATGGCCACCATGTCCTATGACCTTAGTCTGAGTGACTGAGTCCTCTAAGTGTATTTCAATTAGCGGCATTAAAACTGACGGAATTTGTGAGAACGTTGTAGGAGAGACTTCAGTCCAAAGCCCTGTGCGGGGTGACTTGATCATCGGGTCACAGCACAGCATAATCCTGGAATGCAGAAGCCTTATGGCTGAGTCTCAAAATAAAACCCATATAGGAAAGGAAAAGATAGGAGGATAAAGGAACCTGAGGTCAACAGCATTTGATTCAAATTCACATAAGTTGGTGACCCAACTTCTGAGCATTTCTGATGCCACTAACAAACTTGCTGGAGCTTATGATAAAATCTCCTTTGCTATTTTCCATCACAATATGGGGATCAGAGCAGATAATTTATTGAAAGGTCTTTAGAAAGCGTTGTTGAAGTATGTTCTAAGTATGCCACTCCTAGGAATAATTCACATGGTCAGTATTGGGGACTAGGACTACAGCTTTGTGGTAGAGTGTTTATCTAATGCACAACTGTCCCCAAGGTTTATTCCTAGAATACTATTCTAAAAAAGTTTGTTTTCATGGTTAACTATATTTACAGACTAATGTATTTTCTTTAGGAAAATGGAATTTTAAATACCATTCTTCTCATAAAAGCTTCTGCTGTTTGAAGAAAAGTTAAAACACACACACACACACACACACGCACACCATTGTAGAGTCTAAGAAATGTATAGGAATTTGCCTTTGCTTATGTTTCCTACTTCATCCTAGACTATTGTTCATTGGAATTGCACTGTGTAGATTCACCACGTAGACCTCACCACGTAGACCCCACTACATAGACCTCACCATGTACACCTCACCATGTAGACCTCACCATGTAGACCTCACCATGTAGACCTCTCCATGTAGACCTCACCATGTACACCTCACCATGTAGACCTCACCATGTAGACCTCACCACATACACCTCACCATGTATATACCCCACCATGTGGTCCTCATAATACTGATATTTTTTTACAATATTGGAAACTTCCTTTTTTTCCAGGCTTAAGATTTGCTTTTTATTCTGCTTGATGCTACACTTTTTAAAATACTTGTTTTGGTTTTGATTTTTTTTTTTGAGAAACTCTGGCTGGTTACTATGTAGCCAGTAGTGATGTTTGTATTACACCTCCCCAAATTCTGGGATTGTAGGCATGTGCTACCAAACTCAGTTCTTATGAAATGCTGCCCTTAAATCTAGCCTCTAATTAAATTGATACCTCTTAGTGTTCATTCTTGTGGTATCCTATTTTTTTCTGAATAGTACATTACACTTTACTTTCTAAACATTTATATCTTCATTTTTATAAACCCTGTCTTCCAGTTACCTTAGAAACTCCATGAAATCAGAACCTAGGTACTTTGTTGATGTTCCTTTGAGCAAAGCATGATGCAGTTCCTCGAGCACAGTGGGGACTAGATAGGTATTTGTTGCCTGAGTGCTGTCTGTAGTTGTGAAGCATCTGAAAACAGAAAGAAAGAATCCTGTTGAAATTTCTTAAAACCAAGGTTTCTCTTTTCTAACAACAATAACTTTTGTGAGTGTTTCATACTCACTAATATGCTACAGAGCTCCAATTTCTAAAAACACTGTCTTCTATTGTTTAGGTTATTTGTAGTTTAATAACTAAACTCTAAAAGCCAGAGCTTGGAGCTTTATGAGCATTGGACTAGTCTAAGTGTAAAGTGAGGTTCAAATGAGTTAAGGGAATGGTGACATTTGAGTCTATAACCCCAATCAGAAGACACTACATTGCGTGTTTGTTTCCCTTTCTATTTGTTATGACGAGGAGTTAAGGAATATTTCATGAATGCCATGAACATGGATATTTGTATGATACTAAAAAACTTGTACAAACTCCTTTATATACAGAAATTACTTAATCATTGTTCATTAACTAATACAGTTTTGGCTTTTAACTTATAGATATTCTTAAGTTAGATAATGAAACTCAAAAGTATTGTTATAAGAATTAGATATTACCCCAGGGCTGGTTCTGAAGTTCACATAAAAATAGACAAAAAGCCCATTAAATGGTCGTGGTTTTAGTCATGTCTCCATTTATACTTGAAATGTATGTTTTAACAAACGTACAAAATTCCATATAAATGGGTGTCATTTTGAAAAAAAAAAAAATCTCCAAAGGACTTAAAACTTGGCTTCTGCATTACTTTTCTCTCAGAATTTTGCTATTAACATTCTAAACAAGATCAGCCAGAAACCAATGCGATGTATCCAGGAATATTTCAAATTCCCACATACATTTGGGATCAAATCTTAAAACCATGATCTCCAGCTAGAGAGCAGAGTGACATGAATAAAGTACTGAATGCAACTCTTAGACTGGGCAGGTGTAAAGACAGCTATTATTTGCTTAACTGGCTGGAAGCCTGTTTCAAATGTAGAATTCCTTTAAAAGCCACAAGTCCCTCACACGCAAGAATAACTACATATGAGGATGACTTACTAACAAAGAATGAGGGAAATGTCAATGGCTTAACTTGCCACTTCTCTTGCCTTCTACAATTCCCAACGTCATTCAGAGCCTATGAATTTCAAATGAAAACTCAACATAAAGTATTATATATTACATATGTGCCTTGCCCAGTGCCATCTACACTTAGTTCCCAGTTACCACCCTGGCTCTGCCCTTTCTCCTCCTTGCCACACACGCCTCTCAGACCCACTGATTATCAACAACCAGACAATGAACAAAGGTGGCTTTTATCATGAGAGGTTTATGTTCCCTAGTCATTTTAAGATTGCTCTACTGCAACTGTAACACTGTAACACAAAGAATAAAATCTCTCTTCATGGATAATTCATCACAGAACCTAGAGAACACATCTTGTCCTTAGCACAGGGATAACCTGGAAACAAGAACTCCTCACTGAGCCAAGAACATCTGTGCCCTCAGTGATGGGCGGGCCCGTGGAGATGCAGAGCCTCCTTTCCTTAGGTGGGTAAGTATTGGAGACCCAGAGAAGCAAGTATCTGTGAAAGAAAAGATGTGCCTCATGACAGCAGGAGTGAGCACAGACAGGAAATCCTCAGAGGGTCCCTGTTGGTATAATGTTCTTTTGGAATGTATACACTTTACCCTTGTTCATTCAAATGCTGATTTCTCTGCCACTCTATCTGGTTTCAATACGGACATTGCATTGTAATGTTTATTCTAAGCATCACCTGTCTCAAGTTTGTGTAAACATGCCACCATTTGTTCTCTAAATAATCAATTAAAACAACCAGCCACAATGTTGAGCAATGGAGAGGATAGGGTGGGACATCCTGGTTCAGAGTGGGAGGAGAGGAAGGAAGAAGGAGGAGAGAAAGGAGTTCAAGGGAGAGAGGAGGAGCAGGAGGGAGGAAGGAGTAGGAGGGAGAAGAAGAGCAGAAGCTGGGAGAGCAGAGGAGCTGGGAGAGAGGTCTTGGAATGAGGTGGAGAAATGAACCAGACTTAAGATATCACTAAAAGCAAGTATAATGTGTAAAATCTGAATGGTAGGAAACTATGCAGGCTTGGAGGTTTAGGATGGAGTAGCTATTGCCCAGCATTGTGTTCTAGGTTAACTAAATAAATCCTAGTCTCTGTGTGGTGATTTGGTTTACAGCTGTTTAGCATTAACTGCAGCTTTAATAAAAGATATTTCAATAGTAAATATTAAACGCCTAATACAACAGGTCCCCCTGAACAGTACTGAAACTCTGAAGGCATAATTTCTGGGTCCAAAAGAACGCTATGGAGAAAAAACATCTACCTGCCTCATTGCAATAACTCCCTGTGAGACCAGAAGCATCTACAGATCAGGGCTAGGATTCCTCACAAACAGAGAGACAATGAACAGAATGCTTACACAATTGCGTAGCTACACACAGACTCAATAGCTTAATAATAAACTCACCACCTGGAAGAGGTTGTATTGAATTGAAAGCCTTCCTAAACTGGAAAGCTGTGTAAAGTTGGCTTTCTGTAATAAAGGCCTAGGATCCAAGGCAGCCATATCATAGCATTAAAAAAACAACTCTGCACCAACTTCCCAGGGTCTTTTTCACAGCTTCTTCACCTATCAATCTTCAAGAACTTTCTGAAGGTCAGTAGTACTTGAACAACTGAGCCCACTGCCACAGGATGTGTGGCCGCTAGAGACTGAGATGTCCTTCTCCAGAATCAGCTTATGCACATACCACACTTTAATTTTGTAATTTAACTGCTTTAAACCTCGGTGCCTTCATTTGGTAAGTATACTGTTTTTAAAACATGGCCTAAGATCATTGAAGTAGTGTGTCTACCATAATGGCATTAGAGAGTTTTACTTAGATAGACAGACTATATTAGATATAATTCAGCAGATTGTATCGTCTCTTGACCATGTGAAAAACCATGTAACTCATCCAAATTTACTCTAGTAATTAGTAAGTCACTATCCTGAAAAGTGAGAAGTTTTATCAAAACTATTATATTACCACTAGTTATGTCAAAACATACTTATAGAGTGCCTAAATTGTGTTGGGCTTTATTTTAAAGTTATAGAGTTAGTGAGCGAAAAAAGAACAAATAAAATATATTCCGTCTGGGCCCTTACATTCTAGTATGGGATTCAGCCAATAAACAAAGACATAGACATAATATTTGCTTTGAAAGGCAAGATAAGATGTGAGGGGGTGGAAGGCTGTTAATTTAAACAATTTTAGAGTCAATAGGGCATCTCTGAGGGAGTGATGTAAGGACAACAGAGAAAGCATGGGACACTGAGGAACACTGAGTACTGAGGAGACATAAAGGAAAACTCCCAGGCAGCGGCTACAGAAAGTGCAGAGGTGCTGAGTCAGGAAGGAACGGGTGTGTTCCAACATGAGCGAGAAGTCTAAGTGGCTGATGAAAACGAACAGAGAAAGACTCATAAACCTTGAGATTGGAGGCACTTGCAGGAGTCAGACCAGCTCATGGTGAAAACACTTAATTTAGGGGCTGATTTTGCTATGTTTTTATTTTTCTTTGTGATAGAATCTCTGGAGAGAAATTTCAAATATGCAATGTTGATGCTTCAACTGGTGACTTACCCAAGAAGACAGTTGGAATGAGAAATTACACAGACCAGGTCAACGTGTGGATCTTCCTAAAGACAATACCCGATGAACGTAGTGAACTCTCTGTTACGGGCAACACTACCCCCTGGCTTGCATCAGGACATGTAAGGGTACACAAAGTGAGTGGACATGAGCGTGTACACCTTCTTTTCTCTGTTCCTCCCTGTAAATGTGACCAGCTGCTTCAGGCTCCTGCCACCTTGACTTTCCAAGAGTGACAGACTGCAACCCAGCTTTGTGGGATAAAAATTAACCTTTTGTCCCTTAAGTTGCTTTTTATCTGGGTATTTTATCACAGCAACAGGGAAAAAGGCAGAACAGCGCTGATAGAGTCTTGTCTGAGATAAAATGAATAAGACACAGGGGTTCTAACAAACTCCAGGTCAGGAGAAAAATGAATTGTTACATAAGTGCTCCACTTCAGATGCAGTATAACAGAAGGGCAAGGGTGACTGTGTGCAGGCTTGAGAATGGAGAAGCAGAACTGAAGAAGGACCTGTCTAATGTTTCTTCACAGGGAAGCTGCTAGGCTGTGCACTCTTAGGAAGAATGTGTCAGTCATGGGATGTAAATCAAAGAAGTAGGTTAGAAGAGTAACTTGGAGCACAAAGCTTGAGGCTTAGTTTGGGACTTAATATCGAAAGTCAAGAAATAAAGGTCACTAGAAAGGTACAAAAAACCATTCCAAGCAGAGTAAGGTAGGCAGGCTGACATAAATGAGGGGGTAACATCATCTTTAACAAATGGATGGTTTCAGAGCTAAAAGGAAAAGACAGTTGAAAATTATGTCTGACTTCACTTTAGTTCTAGGTACACTGAAAAACAAATCAATGTGAAACTAAGTCTCCCTTGACAAACTCCAGCCACAGACCATAGTCGGATGGTTTTAGTGTGGGAAAGTCACACTCACCATGCTGGGAGGGGAAAACCAACAACCTCAAAAAGCCAACACTGACACTATCTGAAGGAATGTGCTTAACGCCAGATTTCACAGAAATTCTACATATAAAATGGTGCAGAACATTTTAATTTAAAGTAAAAACTCTCAATACATGCAAAAAGCCACAAGTAGACACAGTCAGCGAGAGCACAACTATGGAGCCAGACTTGCAAAGCAGGGTGAGATCATCTGAGACCATCATGAACAGCGCTGTTATTGAGCTTAAAAATAAAGAGGAAAATACGACAGATCGAACGCATTTTCAAAATAGCCAATCAAACCTTTCCTTATAAATACAACAATGGAAATAAAAAATTCCATGAATAGCTGCACAAGATGTTTAGACAAAGTCATTTCGAGAGAAAGCTGAATATCAAATGGAAAATAAATCTGAAGAAATAGCTAGAGTTCAATGCAGGGACAAACAATGATGGGAAGTTTGAAGAACAAAATACTTAATGTAGAGTTAATGACATGGAAGACAATAGTTAGATACAATGAGCTACAAGGGAGGAGACAGAGTGGATAACATGAAAAAATTTTCTTTCCCAGGAGAAGTTTAAACCCAACTCTCAGTTCTAGGAACATATGTGTATTCACAGCTGCATTTCATTAAAAAGTACCAGAGAAAATTAACATACAAAAAGTGATTAGTTTATTCAGTTCATGCACTCCGAGTTCCAGCTACACCCATGCTAAGGGTCTTTGGTAAAAGACATTGTTGAGAGAGTGCATTCTGATACACATAACAAGAGCAGTGAAAAGACCGTGAGCCCCATAATTCCCTAAAGGGCACATCTCCACTGACCTAAGGATTCTCATTATGCTCTGCTTCTCATGGTCCTCAGCAGGTCCCAGCTTCTTGAGAACTAAAGATTTGGTTGAGGGATGTTACCAGTATTCAAATCATAGCAAACTGTGAATATCAAGAAGAATAGTGTACAAAAACAAAAACATCTGGGGCTGAGGAGGTGACTTAGTCAGTCATAGAGACTCAGGTTTGACTATCAATACCGTGTGAAAAAGCTGGTCATGATTGCATGCACACATAATTCCGGTGCTGGGGAAACAGCAAGAAGAGAATTTATGAAGCTTTATAGGCAGCCAGCTTATCCAAAATGAACAGTTCAAATCCCAGACTTGCCAAAAAAAATCAATGAAACATTTCTAACAATGTTCTGCTACATTTGTAGATCAGTGCTTAGCATTGATGTCACAGCTCATGCCTGGTCAATTTGTAATTGCGCCTTGTGTGTTTTGAGGGAGGAGGGAGGAGGTGGCTGAGAGACGTGAATGCAGAGGGGAAGCTGCAGTCAGGATGTATGATGTGAGAGAAGAATAAAAAAAAGCTTTAGGAGAGAGAGAGTGAGAGGATCTGAAAAATTAATGCGGACAGCTGTGAGGAGTCCAAGGTCTACTTGGTCTCCACATGGACGTAGACTTGTGTGGCAAGTGCTTAAACAGCTGAGCCACCTTGGTCCTAAAAATGTTTTTATGTCCAAATGAGAGAAAAAAAGGATGAAATTGTAGAATAAAACTTTCACTTGTCTAAAATGAGCAGAAAAAGAAAACAGTAAAACACGAGTATATAAAACGGCAGAAATTCACATGAATTAGCAATCACAATGTCAAATGCTAGACCTTGTAATTAAACATACAATTTGTGCAGTGCTCTATTGTAGATGAATCTGCAATAAAGGACCTTTGGTTTGAGAATAGAGAATAGTACTAACCTCTTAGCAAAGCATACTGAAGCCAGGAGGGATTCAGTTATAGCTAAAGAACAATGGAAAAGCTAGGGTTTTATTGGATAGAAATATCTGTGTAATCTTTTGTGAAAGAAAGTTCATTTGTTCATTTAGCATTTGAGGGAGTTAGGGAGTTCTGATGCGGAGGACATTTGCAACTTAAGACTAGCTTTAAGTCATAGGTGCTAATTCCTGCCATCAGCTGCTAAGAACAATAGTCTTAAACGTGAGTCTAACTGTGTCATTAACTTCGCCCTACCGAAGTTTGAAGGGCACTAATTGTGAGTTCAGTTTTTTGGTTTTTTTTTTTTTTTTGCCCCTTTTTAGTAGCACTTGTTCTACATTTTAATGGGGCATGGCAGGGATGTCTCGATATTATATATCAACCTGAAATAGTTACTCTTCTGTTGCTGTGATGAAACATCATGACTAAGGCAAGTCACAGATGAAAGACTCTACTTTGGGTTACGGTTCCGAAGGATTAGAGTCCATCATGGTGGAAAGACATGGCAGCAAGCCGCAGGCACGGTGGTCAGACTGGAGCTGACAGCTCTGCTCTTGAAATGCAATCATGAAGCAAAGAGAGCAACTGCAAATGACAGGAGTCTTCAGACTCTTAAAGCCCACCACCAGTGACATACTTTTGCCAACAGGGCCACACCCCTAGTGCCCCGCTCTAAAACAGCACCACCAACTGCAACCAAGCGTTAAAATACATGAAACTGTGGGGGACTTTCCTATTCAACCCAAAGTCTGAATGCAAAAACAGTTACAAGGTTTAAAATATTTAAGTGCATAAACATGTACTATGCAAAAGGAAGTCAAAAAGCTAGTTGAGCACTCTTAATACAGAAAATTCACTTTAAAGTTAAAAACAACAGTGATATTCACAGTCAGGGAAACACAGATGCACCACACATGCACATGTGCAAACACACACACACACACACACACACACACACAACACAACAAACTTAAACTTTCCTCTAGTGAAATGATATATCACACTAAGCAGAAATGCAAAATTGTAGATGCTAGACAATATGCTAATAATGTTATAATTAAAAAAGAACTCTGATTGGGAATTCACTATTAACTAAAAAAAAAATCACTATTAGTGGGTGCACACATACTATCATCTTTGGGAAACAGTGAGCCACACACAGTCATGTTCAAATAAAACTGTATTAGCTCTACACCCTCTTCTTTGACTTGAAACACATATTTATGCAGAATCACATAGAACAGCGATGTTAAGAACAGCATTACTCATTTTAGTAAGTGTTATTAAATGATTGGTGAGATACTTAAAAAGAACTATATGGTTCTGCAGAATGGGTGCTTAAACTGGGAGACATTCTAATTCAAATGCCATCAAGAGGAGCAATGACTTTTAAAGTAATAATGCACAAAACAATATTACAACACTTATGGTGAGGAAGGAGATCTGGTACATATGACCAAGATACACTTATACACTTATGAAATTGTCAAAGAATAGGCAAAATACAATCTAAACTTTTTAAATAAACCACAGTAAAAGCGCAATGTCCTGAACATGTCTCTAAACACTAATATGAGTGACCCTCAAAAATCCATACTTAGAAAAACAAGCAAGTCACAAGAAAAGAAATATTTCTTTTTGTTGTTGTTGTTTTCTGGAATAAATAATATTCATTATATATTCCTTCTTACATGTAGGTAGAGGCTGTATTATTAGACGCCTAATTCATAATAGGATAAAATGAACATTTCAGTTTTCTAATTATAAGAAGAATGCATATTTATGGAGGAATTATAGAATGTACTGAAGAGAATGTGAAAACAATATTCATAAGATTTCTCGGAAGCCATCAATGCTGTGACTTTGCGTTTATGTTTTGATGGCACTATAAAAACAACTGACATTTTTTTTTCTAGCTTGGGGGTGCCTCTCTGATTGCTTATTTCCCAAAATGAAATTACTGGGTCAAAAGATCTGTATATTTTCAAACTATTTATGTGTCTCAAGCCATACATACACCCTTTTTCAAATTCAAAATCTGGTATAGCCCAGGCTAGCCTTGAACTTACCATGTAGTTGAGGGAGGATGACTTTAAGCTTATAACCCTCTGGCTTTCACTTCCTGAGCGCTAGGACTGAAAACATGCAGTATCATGCCTGTATTATTTGGTGTCATTAAACTGGGTTTTCGTGCTTGTTAGCAAGCACGCTACCAACTGAACCAGTTCGCCAAGACCCGGGCTGATGCGAGTCCGTGACTGCAAGCAGAGAAAAAAGGTAGCTGAGCAAAAGTGCTGTTCTCGCCTTCTACTTCCTGACTGCATGCAGTATGACTAGTCACCCCCAGCTCTGGCTGACTGATGTGCTTCCTCACTAAGCGCTCCAGTAACTGAGGTATAGCTCCAGCCAGGAATTTGCTCTTCTTAAAGAAAGGAAATAAATCTTAAAAAAAAAAAAATTCTATGTTTAGAAAGTTTAAAACAATTATTGTATTCTTTTTGATATGCATACTTTTAGAGGAAATGTTAGAAGAGCTAGAGAATGGTCTCTGACTGCAGTGCCATCTGGTCATCGCCTGTGAGAAAAGCACAGGGCAAGATTCAGCGGTGGATTCTGTTCCCTGTTCTGGCTGATAGACTCAGAATGCTCATTTTCTTATTCCCACATACAAACTCTCTATATTCATCTTATACGTGTAATACGTTCTCTTTTTTATTGAAGTTCCTGTATGGTGTGTCTTGTTAATTTTTAGGAGTGGTCTGAGAAAGCCACACTCTCCTGCTAGGCAGGTGCTGCTGAGGCAGGGAAGGCGGGGGATGGGCAAAGCTGGGCGTTACCGAGCACCAGCACAAGGGGAGTCTCTGCGACTTTCTAAATGGTATTGGTCCAGGGACAGGGCATCTGATCACTGATCCTTCAGTATAAGCAGGAGGATAAGAGTGAACGGCACAAATTTGGTGAAGAGGAATTCATAAGCAGCCCCTGAACTCAGGGCAAACAAACACTGCTTGAACTGGGAGAAAAGTGTCGCCAGACGCTCAGGTTCCTGTCCTCTTGCTGGAAGTGTGCTGTGTGTGGAAATTATTATTTTATTTCTGTTCTGCACTACACAACAGGCTACAGTAGCCTATAGGAAAAAAAAAAGAAAGAAAGAAAAGAAAAACATACAAATGTAATTGGAATAAAACATTGAATGCTAACCATCCCAAGTTTTTTGAAACTTCGAGAATTTGTCGATTTAAAAGTAAACTCCATGAGACAATATGCATCTGAAAAAAAAAAAAAGTATGAATTTGGGAAGGTTCCCTTGTAATGCTGATGTACTACTCTACAGAGTTAAAATTAGCAATGAGTATACTCTGGATCTATTAACACATCCTCTAAGAAGCCAACCCTCTTCCAGGAAGACTTAACCTCAGGGTGGTAGAGCCTTTCTGTTTATTCTACAACAGCTATAAAATGGCCCTGATGCTTCCGGCTGTCCTTAAGAGATGCTAGGAAATGATTGCTGAGATACTTAAAAAGAACTTGGTGGTTCTAGGGAATGAAGGACAAGTAGGGTATTGTTATATTTGGTCTTTTTTTTCCCCCCTAATGAACTCTAAATTTTTTTTGATTGGTATCATTCCAAAAATTATAAATGAGGAAAAATATGTGTTGTCTTTCATAAGGCAGCTGAACTTTGTTCAGAACACTTAACAAAACATCCGGTGGGATGTTTGCTGATGGAGCTATGTCAACTCAACTTTTAAATTTTCTTTCTAGAACAGTACAGCAGCTACTGAGTCAAAATGCCAGGAATATTTCTGTATCGCTGAGATCTCCTTCTCCTACTAGCCACAAAACAGTTCTAACCAGCTAATGCTGGAGGCCTGGATGTGTTGTTTACTCAACACAAGCTGAAGGCTAAGGGGTTACACACAATTATGAGAGTCAGGGTTAGGCCCAGAAAATCAACATGAGAGTTTCACAAATGAGAAGTATTTACGTGTGTGTGTGTGTGTGTGTGTGTGTTTGTGTGTGTGTGTGTGTGTATTTAATATTCCCCCATTCAGCAGAACTTAAATGACACACCAAATGGCTAACAAGGGAAAGCACATATGACTTTTACAATTAAGAGCTGAAGCATATAACATTTGGTCTATAGCAGATGAGTTGAGGTTACTATTTGGCCCAGAGACTACTTCTCTCATTTCCTCCTGTCTTGTCCCCTCCAGGGTTGCAACAGCAGGCATCTTGTGGATGGAGAGATTCTGAGGAAAGGACAAAGGTCATGAATGCATGTGTCTACAAAGAGAGGAATTTAAAAGGAGATGACTCAAATAGTTTTTCTGTTCTTTTGATCTTTTAATCAAATTATATATAAAAGTTACATGGTTTCAGGCATTCTAAAAACAGTCTTGATTTATTTTTCTTAATTTAATTCATTTCCGCAAATACTGTTGCATGCTAATCATGAACAACTTGTCAAGGGTAAACTAACCCTTGAAACTTAGAGTAGCACCACATTTAAATAATGTGAAAAACTAAAAACAAATCAGAAAGTGATAATATTTATTCATGGTTATTCTGTAGGATTGGGCCACACTTTGGATATTATATTCATTACTTACATGGGATTTATAATCCATGAGATTAGTTATGAATATGACTCACCACACAAATGTATAACTAGTTTACATGATCATCACTAAGAGAACTATAGTAAAAATTGTGCAGTGGGTTGAATTTGAACTGCTCTGAGTATCAGAAGTTCTAAAGCTGGTGCTGTTTGACGATGCAAAGCTGGAAAGATGTTAGCTTCATAGCAGAGAAGAATGTATGAACAGGGTTTAGAATTTTTAATGTTTTTCAAGATTTGAAGGCAGGAACGATTATGTTTCAGCAGAGTGTAGAGTATAAAATGACTGTCATACACATAACAAGCACCACATATAACTTCAGATGAGAAAAACAGTGCAGAATCTCTAAATAGTACCTCAGTTTCTGGATTAAACAGAACTTTCAACATCAGTGACATGGAAGAATTCAGGAAAAAATTTTAAGGTCCAGATGTCTTCAAATGTTGTGACACCTTCAAATCTTCTTGTGCCAAATTTGCAGTGGCACAAAATTCCTATCATCTGTTTCATTCCTTTAGGTTACACAATCCTAAAAACCATACACCATGAATGTTCAAGAACTGACATGATCTAGCTCTTATCTCTGCCCATCCCCCAAGCTCTGTCTCTTGCTTATTCTGACCCTCTATACAGCCCATACATTCTATCAAGTCTCTTTGTTCAACTGCTATCCCAAATTCCTCCCTCAAGAGGCCTCACGGGTCCTCTCATATCTTTTTCCTGTGTTTTTCTTAATTATCTTATTTTCTAGTTAGTTAATACTTTTAATGAAGAACCTAATGAATTTGTCAAAAATATTTTCCAAAAGGATATTGCTCTGGTCTGTAAGCCAGTATTCTAGAGCATGTGAAAATCCTATATTTTTCTTTTAGCATTCACTAAAGCTGAAATAATCACTAGCCAATTGACTCTGCATTCTTGTTAGAATGAACAATGGGAGTGGAGGAAAGAGAGAAAGAGAGACAGACAAACAGAGAGACAGACAGAGATAGAACAAGGGAGTTTCCCTACCAACACTCCTTCCTTTAAAGCTACCCATGGCTACTTCCAGGTAGCTTAAGTATTGCTGATCCCATTCCAGAGAACATATCTAGTATAATCCTACCTTCATGTCCAGATGTGGTCCCCAATTTTATTCAGAGATAATCAAGTAACTCAAATTGAATCACTAAATGCTCATTCCCAGATTGTTTCTCATGGTCTGTAAGAAATGGCCTTGTTTCACCCAGAATCATAAGGTGAAAAGAAAATGCAGATGAAGGAGTTACAAGAATTTCATTAGCCGTATGCAAGACTGTGGGAGCTCTGCTGGATCTGGTTGAAGTCGCTCATCTCTGGATAGACAATTTATTTGCATCTGGGTCTATGATGACAGACTCTGTTTTCTCAGCAGGGTTTTGAAAGCTTCTCCTTTCTGGGTGATCTCAGAACTTGCAAGGAGCACCACATAGCCATCAGGGCAGATTGCAGGCCAGACTCTTTCCTGACAAGCATCTGGGCCTTGCTGGGCTTGTTTGGCTCCAAGTCGTCCAGGCATGGGCCTTGGCCCACACCTCTGTGTTACTCAACGTAGCAGCTTGACCAAGAGCTGTAACACTTAGGTATCGCCATAGGCTTTGGAATGCCACATCGACCTCATGCTAAAAGAGCTAACCTGTAACATTATGTGGAAAACTTTTTTCACACTCAGGCTTAGCACACTGAGGCCTCACCCTAAAGCACTCTAGCTGCCCCTGTGAGAAACTGAACCCCGTTCTCTGTCTGGAAGCCGGCTTCCAGGACCCCAGCTGAAATCCAGGCCCCCGTCAAAGAGAAAGACAGAAGGCTTCATTCATCCCAGGGAGAAAAGAATCAGACCCAAACTCAAGTTGAAATGTGGGGGTGGAGGAACGTGGTCAGACTGTAAGAGCAGCAGAGGCAAACACTGGGATATCATTAGGGCCTCTGGTTCAGTCACAGTTGAAGGCTTGGCTCCCTAACAAGTTTTCAGTAACACAAATCAACTACTTTTATTAAACTTGAGTTGGATCCCTGAAAAATACAGAAGGGGTCTGTTTAAACAAACAAAACACTTCTTCTGGATGTAAATTAATAAGCATATGAGAGGCATTCATTGTTTGGTGCATGGCTGAAAATTAATGAAGGAAATGGTAGAAACTGTGAATATTTGTGAAAGCACAGACAAGCTAAGGAAAGAATTTGAGGGAATACAATTTCAAAATGAAATATGAACCTTCTGGCTGACATGGGGGTAGTACAACTTTGATCAACCACAAGTAGATTAATAACCAACAGTTACACAGTAAACAAATATTGGGTAAGATACAGAAGATCTGGGCTTGTTTCGTGGTCCTACTATTCATCTACTGGTAAAGATGTTGCCAAAAAAAGAAAAGAGAAAAGGAAAGAAAGGAAGAGAGAGAGAGAGAGAGAGAGAGAGAGAGAGAAGGAAGGAAGGAAAGAAAGAAAGAAAGAAAGAAAGAAAGAAAGAAAGAAAGAAAGGAAAGAATTCAGAATTTAATTGGGCAGTAAATTAAAAAAGAGTCAATCCAACGATGTAAAATTTCTGTTCTTGTTCCACTTTCTAAGTTTTAATTCCTCTGAACTAACTGTATTATGCTCTGTATTAAAATGATCTAGGACTTGGTTTATTATATTCATGTTTAATATCGTACATATATTAAATATTTAAGTATATACAATAAATGTTCATATACTGAATGTCTAGTTTTGTCTCATGCCTCTGAATTGTTTACAAAATCAAATTAAATTTTCTGAGACTGATACTCCAACCAAGGACCATGCATGGAGATAACCTTAAATCTCTGCACAGATCACACTGCACTGAGCCCATGGCAGTTCAGGATCCAAGTGTATTCCCTAGTAAGGGGAACAGGGACTGTCTCTGACATGAACTCAGTGGCTGGTTCTTTGATCACCTTCACCCGTGAGGGGGGAAGCAGCCTTACCAGGCCACAGAGGAACACAATGCAGCTAATCCTGATGAGACCTGATAGGCTTGAGTTAGATGGAAGGACCTCCGCTATCAATGGACTGGGGGTAGGGGCATGGGAGGAGATGAGGGAGGGAGGGTGAGATTGGGAGGAAATGAGGGAGGAGGCTACAGCTGGGATACAAAGTGAATAAACTGTAATTAATATAAAAAATAAAAATTAAATTTAGTAAATGTGTACTTATTAGAGAAATTTAGCCATCAACATTTTAAATTCTATTATTTGCTATGTTGATGCATCTAAAAATGACTAGTAGATTCAATGATAGAATGTGCCAGAATCTGCATTCTTACTTAAAAGGCTGAAATTAAGCTAAGGTTTAAAGCTTTACTCAAATGAATGATCTGAATATCTAGATCCGATGTAGTGACAAAAGTTATTAGATACAATGATAGAATATATATCAAGAGCTAATATTAAGCTGAAAGGATAAAATAAACTTATGATCTAAAATTTTGTCCAATTTAATAAACTGAGTATTAATACAGATTGAAATTACAAGGGATTATTCTGCTCATAAAGAGGTATTTCTATCCCAAAGATGAACTGAAAATATACTGTAATAAATATGTTTTTATTAATTACTCTGAAGGTAAAATAGAACACTGTGTCTAAGAATTCCTCAAACTCAAGGAGCTAATAACCATGTTACTGCAGAGTCTACCTGATAGCGTGTCTGCAAGCTTGTTTGAATGAATGCATCCTCAATTTACCAGGAGTGTGTTTTCATGGAACATGGGGCAAGCTACGGAGCTTCTAACATTTTCGTTATGATTTTGGAACTGAGTAATGTATCACCATTGGCACATTTGAGAATTTATTTCTTTCATTCACACAGAAGCAAAGAAAGTGGGTTCTGGAGGACTGGAGAAACTTAACAGGAATAGCAGCTGTATGTTCTACAACAAGGTGACAATATTTTGTTAAGCTTTTCTTTGGTGGCTTTAATGTATCATTTCAGTGATTAGTCTATAGAACTTGATGCTGAAAAATTGTGATGCCTACACAATCTGGGGAAGTGTTCTGTTTTTTTTTTTATTTTCTTCTGATTTTCACACTTCAGAAACGATGGTGTTAGTCTCTGGAAGTTCATGGGCTCCATATGTGTGTACTGGTGTCCAAGTACGAACACCTTTCATTCACTTAAAATCCAAAGCCATCTTCTTTCAAGTTGCCATCCACATTGCCAAGCCAGGAACTTGTAAGATTCATTTTCCTATGAAGATTTTTCTTCCCCAGCTAGTACATTCTTTCACAAGACAGGATGACATAATTTTGGGCATGCTATTTATGAGAGTGTGAGGGGATATATGGGGGAATTTCACATGTTTTTCAAACACTATATTTCACATAATTTGGGTCACAGTTTGTATTTAGCAATACAGTGTGTGTGTGTGTGTGTGTGTGTGTGTGTGTGTGTGTGTGTAAGTGTGTTTTCTTTGAAACTGTTCTAACTATTGCTGTCATTGGTATAATTGAAGTTAGCCAGAGAAAATTGGTGGCAAAAATGGACAATAAAAAGAATTTGTTCCATTTGTTTCTTTCAATACAATTTCAAACAAATATGTAATTTTGTTCAGAAAACTATGAGAGGAAAAATAACTATGCTTTAAAAACAGAGAATTTTTCAATGAGGAATCTGAGCAAACCTGCTCTGAACAAATAGGATCATTTTAAAGATTTTATATCAGTCAGTGTATTCATGAACTTAACATACTGAAGGAAACAAAATGAACTGTAGATTTCTTGGTAAGATTAGGCTTGCCCACAAGCAACTGAGGAATGACATTGGGTCTTAAATCTACCACCCACCTGCTTCACTTTGAAATGGGCATTTCCAATGTCAATCAATTCCAATATTACTAAAATTGTTTAGGGGTGAAAATTTTAAATATATTGGTTTCTGGTTTCAAATAAACAACTATATATCATTATATAATATTATAGTATAATACAATAGAATATAATATAGTATTTTTTCCTCTTTTTATTATTATTATTATTATTAATTATACTTTATTCATTTTGTATCCCCCCATAAGCCCCTCCCTCCTCTCCTCCCGATCCCACCCTACCATGGGCAGGTGAAGTAATGATTTTTAAAAATGGTCTTAAAGCATTTCTTGTCAGCATAATAATTAAATAAAGTTGTAAACAAATAGGCTGGAATTTTGGCTAATTGCTGAAATTACCTTGTTCCTGCTCTTCTTTGGATGTTAAAGTGTGTCATTTCTTAAGACAACACATTTTCATTATGCATTAATTATATGTGTGTGGAGAAGGCAAGTATTTACTGTAAGAACTATACCTATTCACTCTTTAAGGCCCAAATAAAGCATTATCTTAAAAAAAAAAACAAAAAACAAGAGAGCCCTAAAATATTCCTTCAAGATAAAGAATAATTATTCCTTTTGAATGGCACTATAGAGTATGAATGCCTACTTTCATATTAATCACACGCTATTATAATTGTTTTTCTGTATCTTTCTTACCATCTACATTGAGAATTCCAAATGGGAGAACAATTTCTTGTCCAGTTATATTTCTGGAAACTAAATGGTAACTAGAAGATGTATCTGGTGCTACTCAGCAACACTTGATACAATGTGCAAAGACCATTGTACAGTTCAAGAAAAAGGGCAAGAAGCCCTCCCTTTAAGTAAGCCTCAACCCAATTGGAAAGCAGGGCTTAACCCCATGCCACACAATGCTGCTACTGCACCG
Organism: Psammomys obesus; assembly: GCF_907164565.1. Lineage (NCBI taxonomy): Eukaryota > Metazoa > Chordata > Mammalia > Rodentia > Muridae > Psammomys > Psammomys obesus. Next base: position 35,450,771 of record NW_026596079.1, read on the forward strand.
TAGGCACGTCTTGCCTGACAGGTCATTTGCAGGATTCACAGATGAGTAAGACTGCAAATGATTTTTCCACATCAGTAGTTTACCTTCTGGCACCATGAAGACTAGCAAATAGGGAGAATGATTCTAACTCTGCTCGAGTTTAATTTCTCTGTGTCTTATGACAAAAAAAAAAATCAGTGTTTTCAGCAAGCATATCAAGTGCAAGTAGGCAACCGAGACCAGTGAGAATAGCATTTCTTGTTTAGGGGATTTCTGGAAAATCAGGGCATCTCACAATACATGTTTTTTCAGAGAAGTAAGTACTACTCATCCATGAAGGTCACTTCTCTTCAAACTTTTATATTATAACTTATTAAGATTGTGAAATAGTAGGTTTCATGCTTTTTAAATATGTCCTTAGTTTCAGCTGACCAACCGTCTCCGTGCTTCTCTCCTCTATCACCATCTTTTCCTTGGTCAGCTGATTTTCTTCTCAGCATTCTATCCTGATACACATTTTACTAATTCCTCTACATTCAAGTGCCTGCTGGGCCCTATTTATGTTTCTGGCTTTTATTGTCACTCAGAATTAAACACACTACTCTAAAATTTGTTGTAAAGGGCAAAATATAAGGGAGAATTTATGGCAACTGTCTTTCTGGGCCTAGGTTGTCAGTATTTTCCAGAACTATCTATTTCATTCTGCTACAAATTTCATAATCTTATTTTGCTTTACCTCTGACTAAAATTACTTTATGTATATGTACCAATATTTATCAGTTGATGGACATATACACTAATTTCATTTCCTTGCTTTCATGAATAAAGTCACAATGACTATGGAAGTGCTGATTCCATATTCCAAGTGTGTGTGTGCATGTGTGTGTGTATGTATGTGTATACATATATATTAGGGTATACTGTTCTTGAAGTATAACTGGAGGGTGGCATTTCTGTGTCATGTAGTAGGTCTATTTTTAGCTCTGAAGAAACCTCTGCACTGACTTCCATAATGGCTGCAGCAGTTTACAATCCTACAAAGAGTGAATAAGGGTTATCCCTTTCTCCACATCCTGCTGAGTAACACTTCTATTCTCTCTCTCTCTCTCTCTATTTATATATATATATATATATATATATATATATATATATGATATATGTGTGTGTGTGTCTGTGTGTGTGTGTTTGTACATATATTCCATTCTGACTGAAATTAGATGAAATCTCCAAATAATTCTAATTTGTATTTCCCCAATAGCTAAGGATTTTGAACACTTTAAAAAATATTAGGCAATTGTGTTTCCTTAGAGAAGTCTTTGTTCAGTTCAGTTGACCATTTTAAACGTTTTTGTTTGTTTCCTTGCTTGTTTGCTTGATGTATGGCTTTTTAAGCTCTTTGTATATTCTAGACACTAATCTTTTGTCAAATATGTATCTACCAAAGATTGCCTCCACTGCATATACTGTCTTTTCACTCAGTTAATAGTTTTATTTCCAATACAGGCCCTTCTAAATTTCATGAAGTTCCATTTGATGAATGCTGGTCCCATTTCCTGGGTGACCAGAGTCCTCTTCAGAAAATCCCCTTTAAGTATACTATCTGCTAGTAGATTCAAATTTTAAGCCTAACATTACAGTCTTTGATATATTTGTTAAAGATTTTTGTGCAGAGTGAGAGATAAGAATAACGTTTCATTCTTCTTCATATACATATCCAGGTTTCTCCGAACTGTTGGTGAGGAGGCTAACTTTTCTCCAATGTGTAATTTTTATTAAAAATGTGCTAATTTATTTAAATGTACTTTTTATTAAAAAAAACTCAGATAACTTCAGTTGAATCAACATGTATATTTGTGCCAGTACCATGCTGATTTTATTGCTATGGTTCTATATTATTTAAAAAAATAAAAATAAAAAATAAAGTATAGTGATGACTCCAACAGTTTATTATTATTAATTATTATTATTGTTGTTGTTACTGCTGTTATTGTTGTTACTCTTATCATTATTTCTTTGATATTCTTTTGTGTTTCTCTATGAATTTTCAGAATGTTTTTCCTGTTTCTTTGAGAATTGAGGTAGAATGTTGATTGGGATTGCTCTGAATTTGTAGGCTGCTTTTGATACTATGGATAGTTTCACAATATTAGTTCTACACATCTATGACAATAGGGGGTTTTTCCATTTTGTAATGTCTTCAATTTCTTTCTTCAGTGTTTGAGGATTAAAGCTTCTTTTGTGAGCAGGATCTCAATCTGTAGTCTGTGCTGGCATCTAACTTCCAGTCCTTATGCCTTAGCCTCTTGGAGATTAAAGGTGTTCACCAACATACCTTATTAGACTATGAGGTAATAGTCTGTTAAAGTTATTTTTATAAAACTGTGTTTTCTCAGTCTCTCTTAACCCAGCTACCACACAAATAATTAAGACCATTTTATATTATTTTAACAATAAGCTTCATAGCACAAGAACTGAGTAGTTTTAACTATATTCTGGTTTTTATTGGGGGGAAGGGGGAGAAAGCATTTATTTGGCCTACACTTCCATATCATGGTTCATAATCAAAGGAAGTCAGGACAGGAACTCAAACAGGGCATCATCTTGGAGGCAAGCACTGACTCAGAGGCCACAGAGGGGTACTGCTTACTGGTTTGCTCTCCATGGTTTGGTTTGTTCTGCTTGCTTTCTTATAGAATCCAGCCCTAACAGCCCAAGGACAGCAGCACCCAAAATGAGCTTGGCCCTCCTCCATGAATCACTAGTTAAGAAAATACCGTATAGGATTGCCTACAACATGGAGGCATTTTATTTTTCTTTCTTTGTTTCTTTGTTTCTTTCTTTTTTTAAACAATTTATTCACTTTGGATACCAGTTGTAGCCCCCTCCCTCATTTCCTCCCAGTTCCACCCTCCTGCCCTCTTCTTCTCCTATCCCTCTCCCCTAGCCCACTGATAGGGGAAATCCTCCTCCCTTACTGTCAGGTTGCATCAGGACTACCTAGATTCTATTCCTGTGAGTTCTGGGTAGGTTGCCCCCCAAAAGAGAAGTGATCAAGGTGCAGAAAACTGAATTCATGTCAGAGACTGTCTCTTCTCCCCTTGCTAGAGGACCCACATGGAGACTGAGTTGTCTACGGGCTACATCTGAGCAGGGGATCTAGGTCCTCTCTATGCAAGGACTTAGGTTGATGCATCGGTCTGTGCAGTTTCCTCTGTGCCCTGCTTTTTTGGCCTTGTTGGTCTCCTTGTGGGGTTTCTGTCCCCTCTGTGTCCTTCTATATCCCCCTCCTTCTATAAGACTTTCTGTGCTCTATCCAAAGTTTGGCTGTGAATCTCTGTATTGGTCCCTTGATGGGCGGAATCTTTTAGAGGACATCTGTGGTAAGCTACTGACCTGTTCCTTCTCTTGAACTGCTTCTGGTGTTTATCCTGTTTCCTTTCTGAATGAGAATTAAGCATCTTTTCTAGGGTCCTCCTTGTTTTTTAGCTTCTATGGGTCTGTAGATTTTGGTATATTTATTCTATACTATATGCAATATCCATGTATAAGTGAGTATATACCATGCCTGTCTTTCGACTTCTGGGTTACCTGACTCAGGATGATCTTTTCTAGTTCTATCCTTTTGCCTGCAAATTTCATGATTTCCTTATTTTTAATTGCTAAGTAGTATTCCATTTTTGTAAATATACCACAATTTCTGTATCCATTCCTCCATCTCGGTTGTTTCCAGATTTTGGCCATTACGAATAAAGCTGCTATGAACATAGTTGAGCAAATGTCCTTGTTGTATGGCTGAGCATCTTACAGATATATGCCCATATATAGCTAGGTCTTGCGGTAGCACAATTCACAGTTTTTTGAGAAAGCATCAGATTGACTTCCAAAGTGGTTGTATCAGTTTGCACTCCCACCAGCCATAGTGGAGGCTTCACCTTTCCCCATATTCCCTCAGCATGTGTTGTCACTTGAGATTTTGATCTCAGACATTCTGATAAGTGTAAGATGGAATCTCGGAGTTGTTTTGATTTGCATTTCCCTGATGATGAAGGATGTTGAACATTTCTTTAAGTGTTTCTCCACCATTAGAAATTCCTCTGTTGTGAATTCTCTGTTTGGCTCTGTACCCCATTTCTTAATTGGATTATTTGGTTTGTTGGAGTTTAATTTCTTGAGTTCTTTATATATTCTGGATATTAGCCCTTTGTCAAATGTAGGCTGACACTTTGTTCTGTTGATGGTGTCCTTTGCTTTACAGAAGCTTTTCAGTTTCGTGAGGTCCCTTTTATTGTTTATTGATCTTAGAACCTGTGCTCTTGGTATTCGGTTCAGGAAGCTGTGTCCTCTGCCAATGAGGTCAAGACTCTTCCACAAGACTCTTCTGTTTATTGTTGCTCAACAGTACAGCTTGGGATCAGTGATGAAGATACCTCCAGAAGTTCTTTTATTTTAGCTAATCTGGGTGGATTTTTTTTTCCATATGAAGTTGAGAATTTTTCTTTCAAGGTCTATAAAGAATTGTGTTGGTATTTTGATGGGAATTGCATTGGATCTGTAGGTTGCATTTGTTAGAATGGACATTTTTACTATGTTAATCCTACTGATCCATGAGCATGGGAGATCTTTCCATCTTCTGATATCTGCTTCAATTTTCCTTCAGAGATTTAAAGTTTTTTTTTTATCCAAGTCTTTCACTTGCTTGGTTAGAGTCACACTAAGGTACTTTATGTTATTTGTGGCTATTGTGAAGGGTGTTGTTTCCCTAATTTCTTTCTCAGCTGGTTTGAGTTTTGTTTACAGGAGAGCTACTGATTTTTTTTTTTTTTTTTTGAGGTAAGTTTAAATGCAACCACTTTGTTGAAGGTGTTTATCAGCTGAAGGAATTCTCTGGTAGAATTTTTGGAGTCAATCATGTATACTATCATATCATCTGCAAATAGCGATACTTTGACTTCCTCCTTTCTGATTTTTTCCTCTTTATCTCCTTTAGTTGTCTTGCTCCATCTAGGACTTCTAGTACTATCTTGAAGAGATAAAGAGTAAGCAGCTTCACATTGTTCCTGACTTCAGTGGTATTGATTTAAGTTTCTCTCCGTTTAGTTTGATATTGATATAGGCTGTTATTAAGAAGAGAGTTGTTAAAGTTTCCATGAGTGTGTAAGCTTTTTGCTCTTTCTGTTATTGTTGAGATCTAGTTTTAGACAATGGTGGTCTGATATGATACAAGGGATTTTGTCAATCTTCTTGTACCTGTTCAGGCTTGCTTTGTTGCATATACTGTCAATTTTGGTGAAGGTTCCATGAGGTGCTAAAAAAAAGGTATACACTTTGCTCTGTCTTTCAGTGAGAGTGGGATTCTGTTGAAGCCATGATGTCCTGTTTTTTGTTGATTTGTATTAGTATGCTGGCCTCTAGCTATCTGGTTGTCTGTCACCTTGACTGTTTGATCCTGGATCATGTACTGAAGACTGGGCCCAAGTGTCTCTGAAGTCTGGAGTAGTCTATAGGAAGATGAGAGAGGGCCAGGTACTCGAGAATGGGTCTGGCAATTTGAATGCAGCTAAGAAAGGGAGGGTGCTAGTTCAGTTGTCGGGGGCTCGGGTGAGTGCCTTGAAGTGCAGGGCACATACACTTGAGCATACACAGGCTTGGGCAGTAGTGTGCATTGAAGGTCAGGGGGTGATCATTCTCCATTGCCTTGAAGAGCCTGGAGCAGGCACAGGTTTTGGTGTGGATGCATAGCATGTGTACAGGTGCCCAGATGGGTTCGGCGTGGGTGGCAATCCCGGGTGTCTCAGAAAGGAGCTGTACAGGGGGCCCGCAAGCCTGCCAGACTCCATGGCTCTGTGACTCATACTCCTCTGGGTTGGGCTATCCTGAATCCATGATCTGTGCTTTTCTAATGTTTGCTTGGTCTCCATGGGTGACCAGCAGAACCATGGCTTGAATGCTGGGAAAACTGATCCAGAGATCCCAATGTTGCCCTCAGAGGCCGAAGGGTAGAGGAGAATTTGATGTCTGGCTGATAAAGAGGTAGGTGCCTGGACCTGGCGTTTAAAAACCCCACTCTCTAAAGTGTGTGAAGAGTGCTGGGGTCCTAACTTTATGAGACTCTCAGACCAAGGAAACAGCCACAGGAGCCTGGAACGGATCAGCTCCAAATGTCCCAGGAAGCCTGAAGCTGCCCTTAGGCTACAGGAGGGACCTGATGTCTGGCTGCTAGAGCTGAGGGTCCCTGGACCAGGGGTTCTGCTCTTGCTGGGCTGTGCAGAAAATGCCAAGGGTTCACAGTTTGCAATTCCCGGAGCAGGGAGATGGCCACAGGGCTCTGTATACTATTCGCCCCAACTCACAGGATGTCCTCACTAGTCCTCAAAAGCCACAAGGTTGATGCTCTGATTTCAGCCACCGGTCCACTCAGAGGTTTGGGAATCTCGGATATTCTGCTCCTCCGATACGGTGCACACTGGTGGCCACCATCTTGGAACTCTCTAATTCTATTTTTTTATTAATTTATTTTTGTTATTAATTACAGTTTATTCACTTTGTATCCCATCTGTAGACCCCTCCCTCATCCCCTTCCATCCCTATGTTCCCTCCCTCTTCTCTTCCCATGTTCCCCCCCAAGTCTAATAATAGGGGAGGTCCTCCTCCCCTTCCCTCTGACCCTATTCAGCCTTATTCTCTCCCCTGCTCAGTGACTAGCTGTAAACTGCTTTATTGGCATATCAGAGGATAATTGGGGAGCAGTGTTTACACAACATTGAGACAGGAGATTCTCAGAAGAAGGATTGCAACCAGATATGGGGATTTCAGAAATCAGCATTTGAATTACACAATAACCTTACACCTATGTCTTCTAAAAGACAACCTTGCAGATTATGCCTGTAAAGGTAAATTTTTAATCTTACACCACAGAAATATTTGAGGAAGTAACAGTAATCTCACCAGCCCTTTTGTCTCTCAGAAATACCCCTTTGAAAAATAAAGAGAAGCTCCAGACTGAAAGAACCATTGTTTTCCAGTACACAGAGAGATTCATACAGGTGATAAGAATATCATTTTTTAATACACACCAATATGCACAGTCCAGTTAGTGCTGCCTCTGAACAGATCTTATCCTGACAAACAACAATATGTCTTCTGTTTCCTTTTCTAGTCTCATCGATTTTGATAAGACAATATTCATGGACCAAAAAAGAGATATGACTTGGGGAAGAGTGAAAGTCACCATCAATTCAAAGCTCTTGCCCAGATATTATATTCTACCAGACACTGACTCTGTTGAGTCTTATTCAAGGACTCCAAGCTACAGAACCCAGCAGTCCATACATCCTGTAAAGCTCATTACAGCAAAAGCAATATAATTTCAGAGTTAGACAAGAAATCTTCAAGGAGTCTTATCTTTTCAAGGTTCAATGTTCATAATTAAGGCAACAATTTAAGGCAGAAAAACTATATTTAGTAAGAAAACATCCTAGTGACTATCTATACAAAATAGCCATTCCCAACACAAACAGAAATTTATCCGTGCATACTTCGGCTTGTATAATCAAGTTTCTTTGTACAAGAGGCTGTATGTTGAGGTAATAGTTTCTTAGAGTATTGTGGAAACACTGTGATTTAACAGATTGGTATTCACCTAATAATAGTAATTATACCCCCCCCATGCTGATGTGGGGCAACATTAAGTATTTTATTGTCTTAGATTATGGTAAAACATTCAAAAAGTACAACCTCTGTTAATGTATTTTTTTATATATTTGATTCTTTTTATTTCCCTAATTTGTAGCTATCTAACATTTAAATAACCATAATTCTATCAACAATTTCTTTTCTTTACCTTATGCTAAATCACCCACTGAAATCACTAATATAAACTCTTACCAAATTCTTATAGAAAATATCTCAATTCAAACTGGGAGAAATAAATTTATCCAAAACAGTAATGGTGAAAATTGGCTAGTGACATGGCTGGAGATGTAGTCAATGACAGAGCACACGCATAGCATATGTGTGGCTCTGGGTCTAAGACACACAACCCAAAGATAAAAGTGGCGAGTTGCAAAGAATGCTATTGGTAACTGTGGTCTTGATACATGTGTGTTAAACTGAGACTACTGATGTTACGGTTTTATTCTTGGTTTGGCCACATCTCTTTGCATTTCAGAAATCAGAGCTACATCTTTGAAAGCATTCCCACAGTGCAAAAAGCTCAAGAGTTCTTATCTTTCAATATATCTACATTTTCTCTTTTAACTTTTTAATTAAAACATAATTAGATCATTTTTCTTTTCTCCAGTCTTTCCCATGTACCAAATCCCTGCTTCCTCACAAAATCATGGTCTCTATTGCTACACACACACACATACATCCCCGACCCCTTCCACACCCACACATGGACATCCCTAAATATATAAATATAAGCTGATTAGTCCATTAGTGTTACTTATATACATGTGATATGATTTCAGGAATGATCATTTGATATTAGATAACCAATTAAGGGGAACATCCCTGGAGAATACTAGCTCTCTGGCTCTCAGTATCCTTAATTTTGTATAGTTCTTTGTCCAGGGTGGGGGCCTCATGACATATTTTTCGTCCATGTTACCATGTATGCTAGTCACATATTTCTTCTCATCTTGTTTAGGCAGCTATACTTTTGCAGAACCATGGGTGACGTGTCTCCCTGTCATATCTAAGAGACAATCTTGCAGCAGATTTCCTGGACCTTTGGCTCTTACAGATATTCTGTCCCATTTCCCCTCATGATGCTCCTTGAGCCGTGCAGGAATCATGTTGTAGATGTGTCAAGTGAGGTAGGATCTCTCTTTACATGTTTGTAAGAAATCCCTAAGAGAAATAAAATGCTTCCTTAAACTTTCAGATATAAACATGGTCTTTTCTATGATTGTCTAGCTAACTTAAATTATTCTTTAATTCTGTTTCACACCATGACAATTTAATGCATTATTTAAAAAAAATGATATAAGAGTTATCCATACTTAAAATTAGCAACTGTATCTGCCTTTTGAAAACGTGACACCTCATATGTCAAACTTAAATAAATATAGCACACTTTTAAAATGTTCTTTCAAATAATGATCGATTAAAAGACACAGTATATACACAGAAGTTTAAATTAACAGTCTAAGAAATGATGGATTAGGGATAGGGGAGAGAGCAAAGGAATATAGTAAGCCACTTCTACAAACTTAACTGGCCCTTCAGTAAAGGGGATGGTATATTTTCTTAGAAAACAGTTCTATTTAATAGTTTCTTGAAATCTGAGTGGCAGATGTGACTGTTCACAAGGCAGATTAAAAAGTGATAAATGAGACAAAGCAAAGATAAGAGCAAACAGAACAGGGTACGAAAATTTATTATCAGTAATAAGTACAGCTTGTGAATCAAGACATTAATGCACTGTTCCGCATAGAAAACAAATAGTTTGACTTAACTATTAATTCTGACACAAAGCAAGTTCATGCTTTACCCCAAGATTTTTGTAATATACTTTCCTTCCAACTAGCAAATCATATTGTGAGTATTGGAAAGTAATGGGACATTTTGCCTGGAGCAAAATAAGTATTAAAAGAAGAGCATTAAAATGGTGAGAAAGGAAAGAAGTGCTTAATCCAGAAGGGAAAAAGAAAGATAGAAAGTGCAGGAAGACAGTCTTCAGATCATCATAACCTAAGCAAGAAGATTTAACAACTACCAGTGAAATTAACTCTGCATGTCCTTCTGGAGCTGTGTGTTCCTTGTCACAAATGTTCTGCACAGTTGTAGCAGAGCGTGGATAACATTTTTTAAAAGGGAATTTGTATGATAGCATCTTGTATTTCATTTTCTGCTATTTATTGTGTGTCTGTCATATGCTAAGCATGCTGCATTATTCAAAACAGACGCAACTAGAAAAGCAATTACATTTTTCATCATGTCTATCACTGGTATATGCCACATCCTACAAATGCTAAAAAATGTAGTCAAGCCTGAACTCAGCATTAACAGAAACACCTCAAGCTTTTGCCAATACTCTGTCAGCTGTCAATACAACAAAGGAATGATCAATTCCCCCCTTTGAGTATGATAGATGTGAAAGATTGGAATTCTAATGCCTGCCTCTCAAGATCAGGCTGTGTGTCTGAAGCAGATGTGTGAGCACCCTGGGCATGTCTATGGCCTTGATATCACACTTAGCATTTTCCCTTCATCTCTCCTATTTAAGAAACATTGGATCAAAGCGACACGTGTTTTTACTGGGGAAAATCCTTATTTATGTGTGCTTTTCTGATGTTCTGATAAATGGAGCTCTAGCGGTGTCAAACCTATCCTGAATTTGAATAGCTATTTTGTTCATGTGACCATGGGGTAAATGCATGTACCTGATAGAAGTATGGAAAAGGCAAAGCTATTTTGCTATGTGCAAGTAACATTTCATATGATAACATACAAAGTAAAGCCTGCCTCTTTATTATACTTTATGTGAGACCTTCTTTGAAGCAGTTACGTCTGCTCAACCAGGTTTGTATTTCATCTCTATACCCTTACCTGGTGTGTTATACATGTACAAGAAGAAGATTTTCTAATTTGGACATAAACTACTGCTGATTATTTCAGTTTTTTGATACTGTAATAGTACCTGAACTATTTATATTATAAAGATATTAAATTGATACAAATTTATGTTGGATGTGATTTCTGAAGATTCAGTATGTAATCAGTTGTTCCTGGTTGTTGGGCCCTTTAAATAAGCAGCATACCATGAGTGGGGAATGTAGGTGCATCAGAGATGCCCAATCAAAGATCAAGAAAAAACTAGACTGCCTGTGTGGGCATGATCCCAGTAACCTAAAACTTTCTAGTAGGTCCTACCAAAGATTCATTTACTTCCTAATATCACCACATTTGGGAACCAAACATGTAACACGTGGACCTTTGTGGACATTACACAACCAAAACATTCCACTGAACCACACATCACAATTGTTAGTCAGCAACTGGCCAAATACCACAGTCTGGAGGCCCATCTCCCAGGAGACTCTACTCACATTCAATGTTGTTAATAGTGGTTTAGCAATGTTGAGTAACACAGCGTCTACAAAAATCTTAGCTTCTGGGGTTTTGTCTAGACAATTTCATATATCTAAGTGCTGCAAGTTATAGATAACTCTGTGTTTTATCAATTTGTAAATGGTTTTTACTCCGTGATTTATTCTCCTGAAAAACACAGGTGGTAGAATAAAATAAGCATGTTAAATGATATACAATATAGCCGATGTAATCAGATTTAAGTGTTAAATGTTATTCAGAATTTCTTACAAAAATGTTCCATCTGCATAGAGCATAGCCATCCCAATTTTATAGCTAACTGTGGGTAATATATTTTATCCATCCCAAAAATGAAGTCCTGAAATATAACTGTCCCATTCATTAAAAGATATCTGTATCTACTTCCTTGGATTATGATATATCTAGCAAAATAGTACCAATGTAGTCTGCTAGATCAGAAGTCTTCCCAATAATTCACATTCTTTTTCTATATCATTTACGATTTAATATACCATTAAGAATTGCTTCTATGATACCTGATAAAACAGGGTCAGATTAAAGGGGAGGAGTGTTGGGATCAGTAAGCAGGCACGTCTATGGCCAGCTCCAAGGGACCTGATAGACAGGTTATCAGGCATTTGTAAAGACACCCTGAACCACCTGGAATTACCTGCGCATGCCCTTGATCACCCTATAAGAGAACTGGAACCCTCCCCCCTCTCTCTCTTCTTCCTCTTCTGCTCCGACTCTTTTCTTCCTCTTCCTCTCTTCTGCTCTCTCTCTCTCCCTCTCTCTCTCTTCCTTTCTCTGTCTCTGCTCCCTTCTCCCCCTTCCCCTAATAAACCTCCCACGTGGAACCGATCTCGTGGCGTGATTTGTGAACCCGAGTGTAACCTTCACATTCGCACGTTTCGGAAGAATTAGTGGATTTGGAAAGTGGCAGGGAGGATATGAGGGAGGAAAGGTGGGGTTGGGAGGGAATGAGGGAGTGGGCTACAGCTGGGATACAGAGTTAATAAAACGTAACTAATAATAATAAAAATAAAATTGAATAATAAAAAAAAAGAATTGCTTCTAAGGAGATGTCCCTGAGCAACCATAGGAATCCTCTTCAACTTCTTTATTTTTAATCATCTTTTATTTGTGTGTGTGAAATATGTCTTGGTCATATTATTTCCATTCTTCTTTTCCCAATCCACCCCCTGCATATTCATTCAACTTTTTTTTTCATTTTCTCTTTTTTTTTAATTTTTTTAATATTAGGTACAGTTTATTAACTTTGTATCCCAGCTGTATCCTGCCTCCTCATTCCCTCCCAATTCCACCCTCCCTCCCTCACCTCTTCCCTGGCCCTTTCCAAGTCCACTGAAGAGAACCTCCTCCCCTTTCATCTGACCCTGGTTTATCAGGTATCTTCAGGACTGGCTGCAAAGTCCTCCTCTGTGGCCTAGCAGAGCTGCTCCTCCCTCGGGGCGGGGGAGGGGGTGAGGAAGGATACTCACCTTTCTCTTTCTCTTTCATTCTCACTCTCTCTTTCAAAATAGTAAAAACAAAAAAAATTAAAATCATAAACAACCTTAAAACCACACAAAATAGCACAAAAAAAATCCAAAACAAGACAAGAAGTACACACACTCTCTCTCTCTCTCTCACACACACACACACACACAAAGAAGCAGCCCATGGAGTCTGTTCTGTACTGTCCAACTCCTCCTGTGCACAGGGTCTGCCCTGGAGTGTGGTTGCTATACCTGGTGACACTCACCAGAGAAAACTTTTGTCTCCTTTCCCAGCAGCATGAATCACAAATGGAAGCTTCTTCATTTCAGAAGACTCAAGGGCTAACTACTTTTTCAGGACTGACCCCAAATATGGTCCTGTGTGTTCTATAAAAACAATTAAATCTGTCATCATCAGGCTACATCCACAATTCAACCAGATTTGGAGCAGATGTAACAAACCTGGAAAGTCTTTCTCCTGTGGTGGATCAAGTACATCTGGGTTTGTTTACTTCAATCTGATTTGCCCTAAGCCTCTTCACATAGAAACAATTTAATAAAAAAAAATTATCAAAACCTAAATCTAAAATTCAACACTCTTGTGAAAGTTTTTATATTGTTTTGGATATCTTGTTATTTTCATCATCTCCACAGAGAATTTTTTTAAATCAAGCTTGTTTAAGATTGCATCCACTTTTAATATTTTCTCATTAATATCTGCAATATTTATAATAACTTGAAGTGTGAAAGTATAAAGTTGTAAAAAGATTTTTCTATCTTTGAGAGCATAATATAGTATCCAAATTAAGAAATTTGTCATTGTCAAGTTTTAATTAGTATATAATAATTTTAGTTTACATATTTTATACTGCTTGCTTATTAGAAGATTTAATCAACAAATATTAGAAAAGATGAGTTTTGGCTAGTTTTGTTATGACATCTTACCTCCCCTCCCTTCTTCTTTTTTTCTTTTTCTCTCTTTTAAGAACCTTGAATCACTAGCCATAATTATACTTTAAAATTCATAACACCAAACAGAGCTCAGAACTGCCCACTCCGGATGACATTACCTACAATAGATTAATGAGAGGTGGAATCATGCAGGTAGACTCCATGCATAAACAAGATCATACCAATAGCAATAGCAACAGACATGATAACAGGCATAGAGGAATTTTTCATGAATTCCCACTTCCAGATAAAGAACTATCAGCAACTATTGACTGCTGAAAGAAGGACAATTATCTTGTTTCAGCAATGAAACACCTTGTTGGTTGTCCTATGCAGAATGGTCAAACTCTGAAGGCCAAAAACAACAAAAATGGACTCAGCAGAATGTGTGTGTGTGTGTGTGTGTCTGTGTGTCTGTGTGTGTGTGTGTGAAAAAAGGAGGCCATCAACTTGAGAGTGAAGGCTATGGTAGAATCTTAAAGGAGGGTAAATAAGAAAAGAGGAGAAGCTGAAGAAACAAAGTAGGAAATTGTAATTCTATTTCAGTTCAAAACATTTAAAAACTAAAGACTTTAAGACATTTAAAGTTTGAAGTATTTAATATTGTCACATTGATATTAATATAAAGTCTTTGGGATTAACATGGAAAGGAAAGTTCTAGCTGGCTATCAAAGTGTTTGTCAAGATGACACAGAGTTGGTTGTTCCAGCCAGTTTTATGCTATTTTTAGACAAATGGGAACCTCAACTGATAAAATACTCCATCCAATTGGCCTTTAGACACATCTATAAGGCATTTCATGATTAATGAATAATTTGGGAAGACATACTCGCAGTATGTTATGCCGCACATACCCTGGATTGGTATTATAAGAAAGCCATAGGAGCAAGGCAGTTAGCAGCACCCTTCCATAGCTTCTACATTAGTTCCTTCCTCCATGCCCTGATTCCTTAGTAATGGACTGTGAAATGTAAGTGAAATAAATCTTTCCTTAAAAAAAAAATCCTTCATGAAATTTGTATGTAGTTAAATGACAGTTGAAGTATTGAATTTTCTTACATGAACTAACATGATAATATGCAAAAATCATTAGATTAGAATATTTTCAAAAGGCTAAAATGATGTGTTGAAAGTTTCAGAGAAGGGATTAATGAAGTTTTGAAACAATCTAGAAGAAAATGGAAGCTGGGGGCTGAAGCTCTGCATCATATAGAATGACTCTTAGCACCCCTGAGGTCTCAGGCTCAGCACTGGAAAAACACCCAGTGGTGCCCCAATTTATCTGGAAATAAAGATAACTGGGGAAGTGACTAGGGTTAAAGATAACACAAAGTGCCAAGAGAACAAAAATTGCAATAAAGTGATAAATCAAAGTGATTATATATAAAAAAAAATAGTAAGGGGACCTAGATGAGATAGTGAATGGTGAACAAAAATATGGAAAGAACATAGCAAACTGAATTTTAAAGGTCATTTTCCACCTAGTTGTTCGGACTTATTACTATTAATATTAGTGACTTGGAAATATCACAGACTCCTCAGTAAGAAAAATGAACTGATGGAAGAGATTGCCTTTAGTGTGGAGTAAATGTCAATATTGACTTGAAAGGGACCAAGGCTGTAAGCACAGAGCAGTTAGGAGCCCGAGTGACCCAGATAATGAGTTGGCCTGCATAACATGGTGTCCGCAGGAAAGGACAAGCATTCTTGGGGACTGCTGAGGCAGTTGTTCCCACTTTGGTGGCAATATATGGTGTACTTTAAAAGGTGTCAAGCTGGCATTTTTATGAGCTTGTGTTTCATCTGCATTGACTAACATGCACCAATTGTAGCGTTTAACATGCAATGCCATAATCCTTTATGAATAATGAGATTATTCAGGAAAGAACAGTTTTTAAAGATTGTGTTATATTTTTAACTTCTAAAGACTTTTATTTGTACTTACAAGAGTATTTTTAAAAACTGACTTTGAGGTCAGATTTGATTATTAATGTTGAATAAAAAGTGTAGATATCACCATACTTTACAAAAAATATCTTAAAGCAAACATTTTTCTTATTTTTTTATTGCCTAATTTATCTAATTTTTTAAAATTCCCATTTTAGGATTACTGTACTATTTACTAAGCAATGTTACGTCAGAATATTTTATAGAATAATACATTAGTTAATTGACTCACAGTATAAATTGTGGGTTAAAATGTCTTCTGCTATGTAAAAAAAAAATATTAGTTTTGAATGTAGTGACGATTCTCATTATCAGAGAAATCCCCCGTACAGAACTGAATGTGAAGGGCCATTGTTGAGTTTCCCTGTAAGTGCAGAATCTTATTCTAATGTGTTTCATGCTGATATTTATGGGCTTCTTATCATTGTGACGTTCATATATTAAATAAAATTTGTAATTTAAGCCTCTCTAATCTAAATGTGACTGTTTGAAATTGAGGCTATGTGATCAAAAACAGGCAACTGTCTGTATCCTTGAAATTCCAGTTAAGAGTAATAAGATGTGTGTCAGTTATGAAACGTAGCCAGATTCCTGGGTAATGTTAAGTTACAATTTATGAAAGCTACTTCATTAGATAAGTAGACTCCTTACAAGCCAGACCTCCCAAACCAGCAACTGTAATTTAAAGAGGAGGCTGTTAATAAGTCCCTCATTGTTTATAGAGTGGTCTGGCTTTGTTTTGTTTTGTTTTCTGTTTGAGGAATTACTTTTATTATGAGTAGGGCCAGAAGATATTTCTAGTAGTAAAATAAAGAGAAAGTGAACTCAAAATGCTGAGAAATGAAGAACAATGTCTAGTTCTCTTTATGGAAAATAGAAATAATCTGAGCTGAGGGTACAGCTCAGCTGTCAACATACTTGAGTAGCATGCATGAAGCCCTGAGTTCAATGCCCAGCATCTGATAAAACCGGTGAGAAGGTGAGCCCCTAGGATCCTACCACTTCAGAAGGAGGCAGAAACATCAGGCACATGAGTCATCCTCAGCTTCAAAACAAATTCAAATGTCAGCCTATACTACAAGAGAATATATCTGAAAACAAAAAAATTCTATAATCTAAGAACATAAACCAGGAATTTGTAATAATAATAATATGTCTAAAAGACCACATTTGTTTGTACTCATCATCATTCTGAAAAAGAATAACCAGTAATAAGACAGTGATAATGATCATAGTCCAGTATATATAAAATATAAAGACCTAGCTTAATGGATATATACACGAAAGACAGACAGATAGATGACAGATAGATATGATGATATAATGTGATGGACCAGTAGAGTTTAGAGAATCAAAATTACTTGGAAACAAAGGTTAGTACTGGAGGAGGTAATAGGACAGAGAAAGGTGAAATAGCCCAACTGTAGCAATGCTGGGAGCATTATGTTTGGAATGGTAAGTATGAGAGAAAGCAAGTCTATGTATAAACGCAACAGAAAACAACTTATACTAAAAAGAAAAAGTGCTTAATTTTTGTGGTTTCTTCCTCTCTTTTCCAAAAATGATGTTAAAAGGCAGTTTCTTGTGATATCATGTTTTCTAAGCAGATAATCTCAGATAGTTACTTTATGGTGCTCTGTCATAATATACAGTCTTTTCTGACCCAGCCATTACAGTAGACAAATGAAATTTATTGCACCATATTATATTACAGTTACTACATGTTATTAGATATAGAGGAGGTTTGTTCTCCAATTCTCCAGCAAGAACACTCCCATACATGCTCTGTCTTCTGTTGGGATCAGTAAGCAGGCACCTCTATGGCCAGCCCCAAGGGACCTGACAAACCGGTTTTCAGGCATTTGTGAAGACACCCAGACCACCGTTGATCGCCTGGAACTATCTGCCCATGCCCTGGGTCACCCTATAAGAGAACTCCTGGAGCCCTCCCTCTCTCTCTCTCTCTCTCTCTCTCTCTCTCTCTCTCTCTCTTCTGCCTCATCTCTCTGCGACCCCTTCTCCCTTCCCCTAATAAACCTCCCACGTGGAACCGATCTCGTGGTGTGATTTGTGAACCCGCCGTGTAATCTTCACAGGCGCATGTTTCCTAACATTAGTGCATATTGGCTGGGATAGGTCCCCTCCAGTGGACACACTGAGCTGGGGGGGGGGGGGTGCCAGCACTCCGCCAGGGCTTCTGGAGACCTATTTTTCTCCAAATCCGCCTGAGATCTCCACTTTCCGGCTACCAGATCGCTACTGAGGCATCCAACACCGGCTGGATTGGTGAGTTTCCCTTTTGGTCAGCATAAACGTTTCTCTGGGCAAGGGGAGAGTGACCATTGAGAGCCCGGCACCTCCCCACTGCTCTTTGAAGCAGGGGAACCCCCAACCACAGCCTTTACTGGCCACGGTTGATCCCTATTGCTAGACTCCATATTTATTAGGGCCTCAGTTTCCCCTAGGAGAGCTTTCTCAGCTACACGCGGTTTCTCTCTCTACCTGCTCTTGCGGAAAGCCGTAGGTAGGCAGAACCGTGTTTTCTTGGCATCTGTGCCCCAGTCCCTGGCCAAAATCTGACGAGCTATTGGATCAGAAGGACCCCTGTTGTTAGAGTCACGCCTTTTTTTGGGATGCCATTAGAAGGCCACATCTCTCCTGCCTCCCGGTGGGGAACGCCCAGACTACGCCATCTGTCCCCTCAGCTTCTCCACTGGGATGTCTTCTAGAAAATTTTAAGACTCTGCGTTAACAATCGCAGTTAAAAACTTCCAAACTCATACGCCTCTGCAATAAAACTTGGCCTACATACTCTTTAGGTAAGGGTCCAAATTGGCCGATTAATGGCACGTTAAATCCCAGTATTTTATGGGATCTTCTTAACCATTCTCAGCAATCTGGTAAATGGAAGGAGTTCCCTTACATTCAGGCTTTCTTTCTTCTCTGCTCTAAACCTCCTCTCTGCTCCTCCTGTTCTCCCACTCAACTGCTCCTAACCATAAAACCTCAATCTGAGGAGTTCTCTACCTTTGACCCAGCAGATGAAGCTCCACCCTGCCGCCCTCAACCTCCAACCTCTACAGAATCTTCACAACCTCTGGAGTCTGCTCCAGCCTCTCCCCCTCCTGCTCCTCCAAAATCGTCACAACCTTCAGGCCCTTCCCCTCCCCTCCTACTCCCTCTCCTTTGGTTTCTCCAAAACCCTCACTCCTTCCTCCATCAACAGACCATCCTACTCGCCTCACACTGGCACCCACTTTCACTCCACCCGCAACCCATTCCTGCTCTGTAGCAAAGTCTGATACCTCTACTCAATCTAAGCCAGCCTCTATCCTTCCCTTGAGGGAAGTAGCAGGTATAGACGGCTTAATTAGGGTGCATGTTCCCTTCTCATTAACTGAACTTTCTCAAGTAGAAAAGAAATTAGGATCCTGTACCTCTAATCCTTCTACCTTCATTAAAGAATTTCAATATCTCGCTCAATCTTATAGTCTGACCTTCCATGATATTTATATGATCCTTACCAATAACCTATTACCCAAGGAATGCAGGTGAGTTTGGGAACAGGCTAGGAGACATGCAGATGAGGTTCAGCAAACAAATACTTCACACCCTGTCAGAGCTGGGGCAGTACCCGACCAGGACCCAAATTGGAATTATAATACCCCGGAAGGTGTTCTAGCTAAGGATCGGTTTACAACCTGCCTTCTGGCTGGTCTCCGCAGGGCTGCCCTTAAGCCAGTTGATTATGAAAAGCTCCAGGAGGTCATTCAGGACAAAAATGAAAAACCGTCCCAATTCCTAGAATGCCTTACAAAGGCTCTCTTACAACACACTAATCTAGACCCTGAAAGTATAGAGGGCAGACAACTCCTGATGACCTATTTCTTCTCCCAAAGTTACCCTGACATCAGGGCTAAGCTTAAATCCTTGGAGAGGGGATCTCTGATTCCACAGGCAGAAGTCTTAGCGCTGGCCTTTAAGGTGTTCCACGGGAGAGATGAAAAAGCCCGCAGACAAAAATACCAAATGCTGGCCCAGGCCATCCGACCAGCCTCGGTCACTACCCAGGCTCCCCTGCACTCTAAGGCATGAGGACCATTGGGTCCCTGTTTTAAATGGGATCAAAAAGGTCACTGGGCCAGGGTTTACCCTAACCCCCAAAAGCCACTGGGGCCATGTCCAAAATGCCACCAAGAGGGACATTGGGATGTTGACTGCCACCGTTTCTCCCATGATATGGGGGCATCACCCCCAGATCGCCCTCTGGCCGATATCCTAGGCCTCGCTACAGACGACTGATGGTGCCCGGGTTCCCCTGACCCGACCACTGTCATCACGAACAGGGAGCCATGGGTAATTATCATGGTATCAGGGCGAGCCATCTCCTTCCTTGTGGACACGGGGGCCACTTACTCAGTCCTAACGGAGTACTGGGGAGCAACCTTCCCTTGTAGTTCCTCTATTGTTGGGGTAGGGGGACAGCCTTGCCAGCCCTGCCAGACTTCACTATTTAATTGTGTTTATAGGGGAGTCCCCTTGACTCATTCCTTTTTAGTAATGCCAGCCTGTCCAGTTCCCCTAATGGGAAGGGACTTTTTAGCTAAAGCAAGGGCCTCTATTTCCTTTACTCCACCCATCTGCTTGACCCCTAGCTCACCAGTGTCCTCTCTCCTGCTCCTCCTCCTAGCCACCTTACCTACCAGCTCTGACACGTCGCTTCCCTTACCAGCCTCTCAAGTGGACCCCCAAGTCTGGGATATCCAAAACCCATCTGTGGCTAGTCACCATTCCCCCATAGCCATTCGGCTACGGGACCCCATCCAGTATATTGTTCAGGCTTAATACCCTCCTCCTCTTAAGAGCCTTAGGGGACTTAAGCCTGTTATGTCTGACCTTCTAAGAAAAAAACTCCTCCCACTGGCTCTTTTCAGCAAACTCTCCCCCAAAAACCTCTGTCTATTTCACCTTTTGAGCTCATGAATGGGAGACCGGTCCTAACTCCTGGTCTTTCAGCTAAATCCTTTCCTCTCCCTGACCACCTGCTTACTCCCTTACTCTGTCATCTCCGTTCCCTTCTATGGATCTTTACTGACCACTATTTACCAGGGCCATACACTAACCCCTGTCCATCTCCTATTAACATTGGGGACCAGGTCCTTCTCTCCCCTCCAAACCAAAGTTCCCCAACTCTTCTAAATGGCAGGGTCCCTTCAAGGTGATTCTTGTGACCCCCACAGCCGCTAAACTTGAGGGCTTCCCTCACTGGATTCATCTATCCCACCTTAAGCCTTTCACCCCCTCTCAAGACAGTGCCCCTTCCTACATATCAACCCTAACAGGACCTTGCTCCCTCAAGCTCCAAAGGATGCCAAGATCAACCACCCTGTCTCCAGAAGAATGAGGCCTCACCACAGGCGCAGTGTTCGACTCTACTGGATTGGATATGAATTTTTCCTCCTCTCCCTCTTGCCTATTTCTGTTAAAGGTCTACCATTGTCCGCCTGCTCGTGGGTCAGGAGTTTGCACTCTGGTACTCCTCTTCCCTGAGTTGGGGGTGATAAACGACAGAGAGCTCCGACCAATCCCAGTTGTGGACTCAAAAGCTGCCCAGCAGGAGAAGAGGGCAATTCAAATCCTACCTCTGCTGGCTGCTGCAGGAATCACGGCAGCTCCAGGGACCAGAACAGCAGGATTAGCTACCTCACTAACTCTGTATTATCAGCTTTCTTCCCAGTTCATCCAGGACCTTCAAAAAGTGGCTCAGACAATACTAACCCTCCAAGGACAGATTGACTCACTGGCAGCAGTAATACTTCAAAACCGACGTGGATTGGATCTCCTCATGGCTGAAGAAGGTGGCCTTTGCCTCTTCCTCCAGGAAGAATGCTGTTTTTATGTCAACCAGTCAGGTATAGTGAAGGAAAAAATCCAACAACTCGAGACAGATTTATAAAAACGAAAGGAAGAGCTGGAGCCATCTAGCTCTTGGGCCTTTCAGAATCCCATATGGAAATGGATTCTGCCCCTTATCTCACCTCTCCTGCTAGTTTTTCTGCTTTTGCTTTTTGCACCCTGCTTAATTAACTTTCTCTCTATATTCTTCCAACAACAAATGCAAAAAATCTCTAACCAAACCATTAATCAGTTACTCTTACAGGATTAGCAACCTCTGCCCACAGAGCCAGATGACTATGACCCCCGATGGTGGGAACCAGCTGTATCCCTAGATGGACACCGCCCCTAATCAGCAGGAAGTAGCTTGAAGAGCAAAAGTCGTCCCTGTGTCCTTCCCCCACCATCACCCCTTCCTGAATCCTCACTTTTTAACAAAACAAAAAGGGAGTAATGTTGGGATCTGTAAGCAGGGACCTCTACGGCCAGCCCCAAGGGACCTGACAAACCGGTTTTCAGGCATTTGTGAAGACACCCAGAACACCTGCTCATCACCTGGAACTACCTGCACATGCCCTGGGTCACCCTATAAGAGAACTCCTGGAGCCCTCCTTTTGTCTCTCTCTTCTGCCTCGTCTCTCTTCCACCTCCTTCTCCCTTCCCCTAATAAACCTCCCACGTGGAACCGATCTTGTGGTGTGATTTGTGAACCCCCCATGTAATCTTCACAGGCGCACATTTCCTAACATCTCTGCAAGCCTGATTCTACCAGATGCATAAATTAGTATAGAGATGCTTCTCTTCAATCTTTGTCGTATTCTTCCTCTAAAAAAAATGACATGTATATCTCAATTTAAATTGAAGGTTTTAATGCTTCTGAGTGAGTCTATAGGTGGTACCTGATACCTGAATACTTTATAACTTGAATGCTCCTTTGAGTAAGAAATTTTGACATTATCCTTAAGAACACAGATATTCAAGAGGTTTTGTGTTTGCATAATGAAGTAAAAGGCCCCTGAATCCAAACAGAAACATCTGTATACTAATAGTAATCCATTCTACCTACCAATGGATCAGATCACATCAGCATGAGAAAATATTAAAATATTCAGAGGTCTAAAAATTTTCCAAGTAATGATACTATTAATTATCTACCTAAAAATTTATACTACACATAAGTTGGGTATATAAATATACATATAAAGTTTAAACAAAAATTTCCCGTCTGTATTGACAACACTCTCCCCAAGAGCAACAGACCATTTAACAAAAGTTTCAACAATAGGCATGAGAGCCCCCTTTTGAGTTCTTGGTCAGGGTTGTCCAAGAGACTGCCAAAACATATAATTTTGATTGCTTGTGCTCTCCCCCACCACCAGTGATAGCAAGTAACTTCCTTTTATTGAAGATACCGTGCACTTCAGACACAGGGTCCAGTGGCTTCCTGAGCTCAGTCAGATATGAAATCCTCCTCCTACTTGAAGACTAGCTTTCATGATAGCAGAATGTGCTGTGCAAGCAGCCAAATGAGGGAAACAAACATGAATTCTACCTCACTTTGATATTTATGCACCATAACAGTGACAAGCATTGCATGACAACCCAGAGGGTGAAGTTTTGGCACACATACCTTGGTGATAACCAACAGTTACCGGATTAGATTTAAGACCTGCTCAACCAGAGACAAACTATGCCTGGTACTGGAGACCTAGCCAACAACTCAGAGATAGCTAAGTAATAGATCTTGGAGATGAACCTACAATTACCACTTTCTTAAATCAGTATAATCCCTAAACACATTCTAAATGTTTGTCCTTACCACTACATATAAGTATAGTCCTGATTCCTTATGATTCTTCTCTTTTCAGTAGATGGAGACGATTATAGAAAACTACAGTTGATCAAAATACAGAGTGGTGTATGCCATTTCTGGTTGACACATTTACAACACAACTCTTGCCCCAATGATCCTCAGGGATCATTGCAAAAAAATGGAGCAGAATGATTATAAATGCCAGAGGTGCAGAGAGCTTAGTGGGAGACCGTGTCTCCTAGAAATTTCAGAAGCTACATTCATGAAGTACTTCCAACATGGCTGCCTTAAGAAGACCTGAACAAGGATGACACCAATAGACATGCTAATGTGAAGAAGGAAAAGCTCTCTAGTCCTCACCCATAAACAAAGAAATACAGGCAACTAAAGAATGCTGACTGCAGGAGAAAAGAAATAGTCTACCCTACGTAACAGCACACCAATTGGTTATCCAATACCAAAGGGTAAACCCTGAAAATACGTACATACAAGTAATATTGTATGGACTGAGCAAACTATATTTCCGTATTTAGAAATAATATTTACTTAACACATATAAGACACATATGTTACGTATAAATGTATATATATTATGTATTATATCTAGTATATCATAGATATGATATAGGATATGCATATATATGTCTGTATATATCATATATTAAAGGAAATTGGTCATAAATTTGAAAGAGCAAGGAGGAGCAGTATACATGGAATGCTTTGGAGTGACAAAAAAGCAAGTCTTGTAAGTATAATCTCAAAATATTTTAAAAATGTATTTAAAAGAGATGTCTAATACTGAATCACAGTGCATATTTTCAAGTCTATTTGTCTTGAGCAATGGCTCTGCCTTCTGCGGTGGACCCTCTCTCACTGGGAGGAGAGTGCTTCTTAATTGGGAGGAACTGCCACAGAAGGAACTCAGCTTAATTTTGTTTTGCTCTGCTCTGTATAGTTTCCTACCTTACCCTACTACTGTAGTTAGTATGTTGAGTTGTTTGTTTGCTTGTTTGTTTCTCTTAATTGCCTCTTATTTCTCACAGATTGTAGCAATCCAACCACGGGAGTCATCTGTGCAAACTTATAATTCTTAAAGGTGAAAAATATATCTTCACTCATAGAAGAGACATGAACCCTTCATATCTTTCCACGAGAAAGTGAACGCTGCAGAGTAGACAGATGGAGCTCAACATGTAATTGTTAATCAGGCTTGTTTATAGGACATTTTACAAGGCTCAGTCAAAAGTTGAGAAAGGAAGTAACTGATGAATGTGTAGTATCCTACTTAAGGAAATGCATGGTTATTAGTAACGTATAAACAAACTTAACAACATGAATGCTGCCTGTATTTTCTGCTACAGCTATCACTTGTGTTCAGCAAAATGCTACTGATGCTTTCAAACACATATGCGAGTAATTCTCAAAGTGAGAACAGTGCCTTTCTTCTAGCTCTCTTTCCCAAGCTCACTAATCAGAGACCTTCAAATAATGTTGCCTAGAAGGAAATCTCCTCTCAGACAGAGCAAAAATATTTGCAGCAGCCAATGACAGGGTTGTACTTTTAGCCAGCAAGAGCAGAATATCTGGCAAAGCATGAAGTTGTCACAATTGGAGCAGTTTGAACATTAAAGTGCATAAAAATAAGATTGTACCAGAACCCTTAAGAGTAACATATTACACAACATCATACCAGCACAAATATGTGATTAAACAAAACGCAAACTGGAAAAGGAGGGCAGCTTTTCCTTGCAGAACTAAAGTTAGCAATTTATGGTTAATAAATATTGAATGAATGAGGGAAATAGAAAAATCACTATTTCAACCCTACAGCAATAACTTCGTAACAATCACTGAAGGAGGGCATACTAAAGAGACCAGAAGGTATGCGTGGCCCCAGAAAAGGCTTTTATTAATTGCTGGTATACTTATAACAGCTCAACATTTTTTTTTTTGTAGCAAATTACTTCTTTCTCCCCTTCTAGGAAATGAAGCTCAATGGTCTTCATCTAGAGTGCAGTTTATATTCAGTGAGTGAATTCTGAAGATTGGAGTATAATAAAAGGGGAGGAACACTAGCTTCATGGAGTCAGAGCCTGGCAGATTCATCCTTAGCACGAGATGAAGGTCAGTGTCTCTCGTTATCAAATGCTGATACCATGATCCTGTAAGAAAGTGATACAAAGAAAATGTTTTATCTGCACATTGTTTCAAATACTTAATTTCAGCCTTATCATAAGAATATATCAAACAATTTTAAGTTGAAAGACATTCTACACAGTGTGACTAGTATTCTTCAAGAGTGTGGAAGTTATAAAAGATAAGTTAAGAAAAACCTGAAAAATAGCCTGAGTGAAGCAGCACAGGATATAAAATAACTGACTACAGTGTGTTTTCCTAGACTAGGGCAATAGAACAGCACAAATATACTAGGGAGTAAGTATAACGTCCATAGACTAGTGTAGAGGGTTATTCTAATCTTAGATGTCTCAGTGATCAGCTGAGTACAAAAGATGCAAGATGTCAGCTTTGCAGGACAAAGAAACTCTCTGAGCCACCTTTTTGGCCCTTTTTGAAACTAGATGTACTTAAAAGTAAAAAAGTCTTTTTGAAGTTAAAAAAAAAAAGAAAAGAAAGTAAAGAATCTTAAAGGAGAAACAAAACTGTTCAACA
Organism: Psammomys obesus; assembly: GCF_907164565.1. NCBI lineage: Eukaryota > Metazoa > Chordata > Mammalia > Rodentia > Muridae > Psammomys > Psammomys obesus. The sequence continues at coordinate 35,476,580 of NW_026596079.1, forward strand.
TCACACTTTCCAAGAGATAATCCATCAAATATAAGAATGTAAGTTCCATCAAAAGAAGGACCTTCCTGTAATCCATCCAATCTAAGAATGTGAATTCCATCAGAGGAAGGACCTTCCCAGTCGGTTCACCACCATTGTAACCCCAACACATGGGCATAATACACAATGGAAAAAGTTTTTTAATTTGTTTTAAGTGAAATAACATAGTACTCAGGAAAAGTGATTTACTCTTTATAGCAAAAGTAAAATCTAATACCGCCAACAACCCCAGCAGCAAGCACTACATCTATTAAGGGGGATTTCACAGGATCTTTATTCTACTCAACTATCAAAATCTCTTAATCCATTTGCCATATTTCTAAGTTATGGGCACACAATAATACTGGGCCTTGTTAGGGAAAGCTTTAATCACGAGGTTAGATACTGCCTTTGGTGGACTGGAAGAATAGCTATGGAGGCTGTGGCAGATGACTGCCGGATAGTGTGGAAAGTGATCTGGAACTCATTCATGGTCACCAGGAACTTGTTAAATAGTGTCCTCTGTGACTGATGGGGGTTTTTGAGTTAACACTCTGCAGGAAGCTGACAGGGCACAGGTTGCACTCTGCTTTATCTTCAAACAGGTTTTCTGAAGAAGGGAAAATAGAGGGAGATTACAAACACCTCTGGTGAGAATTCCTTAAATGTGAGAGAGTTTCACCCTGCTGTCAGAAGGCTTCATTCCTGACACTTCACTCTATCTAAACAGAATCATCTTTGGAGTGTAAAAATGACATGATATGGCTTTTCTGTCACAGAAAGGCTAACCATTGGTGAAGTGTCTCAGCCTTTGTCATCCGACACAACAAGAGAAAAAAAAAAAGACTGTTCTATATTCAAAATGTGATATTTTGGAACCAAGATACAAATAATATGTCTGCTTAGCAACTGAATTGGCCAAAATAAATAATCTTACCCCTTCTGTTTCTTACCTCTCTATGCTATATATAATTCTTACTGAAAACCAAAGAGAACGTACCATATGGAATTTTTTTTCTAATCTCATAAAATTACAAATAAAACTTTCACAGAATTGTAACATCTGCTTCAGTGTTACCCTGGAGAAAAGTCATCCTTGCAAAATTGCATGAGGACATATCACTTAATGTCCAGCGTGCCTTCTCCATTTGGTATTCATATTGCCTTTCAGAGGCTTGCGGGACATTAGAAATAAATACCAGATGAGGACAGCACAGCCTTTGGACATAAAGTGGCATTCGCTTTATGATGCTGATGGTATTATCAAAGTTGAAGTGTGTTCTTTACTTGTTCACAAGATTCTGTAGTAAGATTTATAAAGTCCGTTTTCCTGAGAAGCAAGTTGTCTGAGTGAATATGCAATGGGATGTTTGAAGAGTTTGACCTTTGGTTTTAAATTAGAGCTACCTGAAGGCTGCCAAGAGAGAAGAAGGGTAGCATCTGGCCCTGGAGCATACATTACCTCCTGTCCATGTCTACTTTACCAGGAGTGATCATCCCTACAGAGTTTTCAAACATAAACGTCCACTTTCTCTCCCCAGTCTGATCAGCAGAGTCCAGGCTGACACACTTCTGCTGATTCCTGCACTTTACATCTGTCCCAGTGGTGGTTTGATAAAATGTCTTTCCAGCAACATCAGAACTCAAACAACAAAACATCTACTGGGATGCTTGACAATTTCCAATGTGCAAATACTCACTCTGAGTCCAATTTTGACCTCCAACAATTTCACTATAAGTTCTCCATGTTCTCAATTGTGCAAGAGCTGGTCCCTATGCCAGCAAGAACTGGCTCAAAGCATGTCCTCCATGCACAGTGCAATTCACACTGCTCTCTGTCATCAGCTTACACAGTGTCAATATATCCCATTTTATTTACCCTAAGTATCAAATTTCTTATGAAATTTATGAGGTCCTCTACCATCAGACCCATGGCCACCTCTCCAGTTACATGTGCTGTCCCACTTGGAATCACACAATGTTTATTCTGCTGTCTTTCTTAGGTTCTATCTCCTTTAACTTACCATGGTATTTCTTTGTCATCAAACATGCTGTTTTCTGTTCTCTTAACATGGCAATGTCTGCTTCTTCATACCTCAGCTATTTATCACCTAGGTTGAGGATCATCAAGGTTGATCCTGGTCACTGTAAATTAAGTATGTGTTTCTAATGCATATATCTATACCTTAGCTTCTCAATATCTACAGGATTGCTTGTTTAACAATCTATCTATCCCTAAATTACAATTAGCTCTCTGAAGGTACCCTATGTGTCTTAGATCATCAAAGGCCTTTAAAAAGTGACTGGTACTTAGCTCTGAAATTCTTGACAGATAACAAGTCAGTGAGGATTTTTATATCATACATTTGCTCCTTGGGTAATATGCATATTTACAAACAAAATAAATTCTCAGTTACATTCAAGTTATGACATTTGCCATTTTGAAGACAGATAAATTGCTCAAGACAAAGTTCTCCAAACTGCTGAAAGAAAAGGATCATTTAAAAATACCATATTCGGCAAGCTGGAGTCTTCTGAAATCAAAAGTCATGTAACTCATTGTGATTACTGAAGATTGCCATCCTTGCAGATGCTTTATGGGCAAAATGCAGGATCACATTTTTGGATCCTTATGGTACAAACTTTTGAATCTAGGTTCAGAGCCTGAAACCAAAACTAAATTTTAATAAGTTTGTCAGAGCTAGTATGCAGAAAATCTATGCATTAAGAAAGATGTCATGTTATGTTGTCTTCCAAACCAAAGATTCCGTATTTGATCAATGAAATGGTCTGGATAAGAATATAATTATATAATTCTGCTCGTCTAAGTCTACTTTACACTTTGTACTGATTCTTTGGCCGTGCTCATGAGTGTTTGGAGAAATTAAATTTGCTGGTAGAGACACACTTTGCCTAGCACTTCCCAGAAGGATGGAATAGAATAGTGTTGTGAGAACAGTTTGTTGTGCGTCTCTCAATCCCTTAGCTAATGTTAGTATTGGAAAAACTATCTTCAGAAAAGTTTGAGGACTAAAAGTAACTGTAAAAACAAGACATAAAATGCCTAAGACACTGAACGTGTACTCTTAAACTTTACAGACCACTAGACATGTTTTTTTTTTTACACAAATCAACCCAAAGCAGAGCACTGTATAAGCAATGCCTTATAAATATTAAAGTACACTTTTGAAAGCTCAACTAAAATTATAACCCCAGAAATAAGAAACAGTCCTTTATTCTTTTAGGATGCAAGTGCTTTGTGCTTTCTGCTGGAGACCTAAACTTAGCTCTTTATGTGAATCTGTGCACTGAAGGTATTCACAGTATTAAAAAAAAAGAGACAGAGAGACCAGGCATGGTGCAAATACTTGTAATTCTGAGTGATGAGTTAGATCATAAAGGTATGGAAGAGCTATCATGTGGGATCAGATACTTGGTGCCCTGTGTTTCCTCTTAATTACCCACTTCTTTGAATGCCCACAGAATGGTTTCAAATTCGTCTTAAATTGTCGTACATGTTCCCCTTTCCAACATGAATTCGCCTGAAACACTTAATAAATGTGCACACTCATTTTTAAGTCATATATATTAAAAATGTTTGAATGTATTATGTTTATATAAAAGTTTAGAGAAAATAAGATGCAACAAACTAACCTATAAATGGCTATTTCTGTTTATGAGGAAGTCTATTAATGGGGACCTGTCATTCTGCAGGCATAGTCAAAAGCAATTCGCTCCTGGAGGTACATTTTTCTTGGGTGCTGGGGGATTGGCTGATGCTTCTGGGTAAGGAGTGAAAACAGAACAGTAATACATAATTTACAGAGTTTAAAAAGATTCAAGTGTCTCAAGACTCACAAATTTTCAAAAACTCACAAGTGAGGAAAACAGGAAAAGAAAGAGGAAGAAGAAATGGGAAAGTGTAGTGGAGAAGACTCAGGAAATATGAATTTTGTGATGTCATTACCACATTCAAGCTAATCAACATATCCTAACATATCCCAATCAACATAACCATGTGTGTGTGTGTGTGTGTGTGTGTGTGTGTGTGTGTGTGTCTGTGTGCCTGAACATACCTAGAACACTAGTAGTCTGCCATCTCAGCAAGGTTCAAGAATATAAAACAATATTGCTACAGAAGTCATATTATTCTCCTAAAATTCAAATTATTATTGTCAATGAAATTACAATAAATTGGAGGCTGAGCTCATAACTTGAAGCATTGTAAGCCCTGCTCTCACCCATGCACTGACTCATGCCCTCTGTCATGCCCTCTGCCTTACCTCTCCCCCATGAGAATCTGAGATGTAGCCTATTGGTTCCTATTGTACCTATTAGTACCAACTTAAATTTTAACAGAAAGGATGATGTATGATGAAACGGGAGATAAACATGAGGATGTGCTTATGCACACATTACCTGCATGGTCAACTTGCACTCTCTCTAATGCTCAACTATTTTCATCATAAAATTCTTAATTGTTGAAGGTGTGCTCTAGATTAAGCCCAGTGGAAGAGGGGACCTGACATGAGTGGAAGGAATGCATGCAATGTCCATCCATGTTTTTTGCTTTTTCATTTACAGATAGTGGTTTCAGTGTCCTGGAAGAATAAAATTTCCAGAGACCCACCCTGTATGGAAAGCCCATATGAGTGTGTGTGTGTGTGTGTGTGCGTGTGTGAGAGAGAGAGAGAGACAGACACAGAGACAGACACAGAGACAGACACAGAGACACAGAGACACAGAGAGAAAGAGACTTATATTATTGGAGCTTCTTCAAAGCTTTCTATGCTCAGAATAAAAGTCCATCTCCTCCTCCTCCCTGTTCTCCTCCTCCGTATCCTCCTTATCTTCCTTCTTTTATTCTTTGTCTTCTTCTTATTATTATTTTGCTATTTCTTTTATTTTTAAATTTATTATATAAATTTTTAAATTTTACTTATTAAATTATGATACCATTTTGTTCTTCTTTTTCCTCCCTCTAAAGTCTCCCAAAAACCTATTCTTTTCTTGTTCTCTTTCAAATTCCTGACCTCTTCATGTCTGTCTTGCTTCTTGTTAAGCATGACAATCATTCACATTTTCTCCTACCTTCTTGAGATCTTCCCCCAGATAACTCACTGTTTTTCCCCTTCAATTCTTTGTGAGATCGTCATCAAACTCTCTTCTCACTAAACCATTCTTTCTTCTATGCAATGTGATTGTCCACAGCACGAATGCCATAAGTTCTCAACTTGTAGATCATGACACCATTGGGGGCGCCATATCAGATATTTAAATTATGCTTTATAACAGTAACAAGTTATAGCTATAAAGTAGCAACAAAAATATTTGCCTTTAAATTTCATGATTTCCTTGTTTTTAATTACTGAGTAGTATTCCGTTGTGTAAAAGTACCACAATTTCTGTATCCATTGCTCCATTGATGGACATCTGGGTTGTTTCCAGGTTCTGTCTACTACAAATAAACCTGCTAAAAACATGGTTGAGCAAATGTCCTTATTGTGTTCTTGAGCATCTTTTGGATATATGCCTAGGAGTGGTATAGCTGGATCTTGAGGAAGCACTATTTCTAGTTGTCTGAGAAAGCACCAGATTGAGTTCCAAAGTGGTTGTATAAATTTACATTCCTACCAGAAATGGAAGAGGGTTCCCCTTTCTCCACAACCTCTCCAACATGTGTTGTCACTTGAGTTTTTGATCTTAGCCATTCTGATGGATGTAATGTAAAATCTCAGGGTCATTTTGATTTGCATCTCTTTGATGGCTAAGGATGTTGAGCATCTCTTTAAGTGTTTCCCTGCTGTTCTATATTCCTCTACAGAGAATTCTCTGTTTAGCTCCGAACCCCATTTTATTAATTGGATTGCTTGATTTATTGCTTTTTAACTTCTTTAGAAATGGTCATCCTGAGTGAAATATCCCAGAAGCAGAAAGACACACACAGTATATACTCACTTATAAGTGGGTACTAGACCTATAACATAGGATAAACATACTAAAATCTGTACACCTAAAGAAGATAAAGAAGAAAGAGGACCCAGGGTAATATGATCAATCCTCACTTAGAAAGACAAATGGGATGGACATTGGAAGTAAGAGAAAATAAGTAACAGGACAGGAGTCTACCACAAAGGGCTTCTGAAAGACTTCCTAGCAGTGTATCAAAGCAGATGCTGAGACTCATAACCAAACCTTCCCAGAGTGCAAGGAATCATATGAAAGAGGGGGAAGTTAGTATGACCTGGAGAGGACAGGAGCTCCACAAGGACCAAATATATCAGAGCCCAGGGGTCTTTTATGAGACTGTGTATCCAACCAAAGACCATGTATAGATATAACCTAGAACCCCTGCGTAGATGTAGCTAGCCCTTGGTGGCTCAGTATCCAAGTGGGTTTACCTAGTAAGGGGAACAGGGACTATTTCTGGCATGAACTCAATGGCTGGCTCTTTGACCTCTCCCCCCACGCCCCCAGGGAGGAGCAGCCTTGCTAGGCCACAGAGGAGGATCTTGCAGCCAGTCCTGAAGATACCTGATAAGCTAGGGTCAGATGGAAGGGGAGGAAGTCCTCCCTTATCAGTGGACTTGAAAAGGGGCAGGGAGGAGATGAGGGAGGGAGGGTGGAATTGGGAAGGAATGAGAGATTGGGCTACAGCTGGGATACAAAGTTAATAAACTGTAACTAATATTAAAAAAATTAAAATTTAATTAAAAAATAATTGTTTTGGTTGGGGGTCATAAAAACATGAGGAACTGTATTAAAGGGTGGCAGCATTAGGAAGGTTGAGAACTACGTATGCATACTGTACATTCACTTATTTCCCTTTCAGTTGCCATCTCCAGAACGCAGATTTCATCCGAGCAGAGATTGCTTTCTGTTTCTACAATGTTATGTCCTTCTGTTCAGAAAACTAACTAACAATCAATGAAAACTCAGTAAATCCCCAAGGAAGAGATGAAAATTATGATACCCAGCATGTTCCTGAGGGCATGTCCCTTGGAAGGTTCTAATAAGGTTTCATCTATTTGTAGAAATAAGTGCTTAATCTCATATACCATTATAACTGCTTACTTTCCTCGACTCTTTTTAATTTTTTAAAATTTCTTTACTGTAATTGTTCTAAATCCCTTGTCACCAAGAGGTGGTGAGGTGTAGAGAGCCACACTGCAGACACTTGAGAGACTGTAGAGGGCTGTCAGGCTGTAATCCAGCAGCTTAGTGAAGCACTTTCCTTGATTAACACCTTGGAATATTCTCAGTACATCTATGTTATGATTTTCATAGAAGTGTTGACTTCTGGGTGGTTCTTAAGCCAAGTGGCTTCTACTGTTCCAGAGGTGATTGTGAGCATAAAAATTAGCCACACATTCCAATACTAATGTTACTCCTAACATAAGAAATTCACATCCCACTTGGTAAACTTCAGTCTAGCTATTAATAGGAAGGACCTCAAAACTAAAAACATATCGTGTTATTTTAATAAACTTTTTCCAATGTACCATTGCTTTTAAAAATTATGAGTCTATAAAAGAACAAATTCATAATTGTTTTTAATATTAAAATACCCTTATAAAATATTAATTTTTTAACCAAAGTAACTTCTTTTAGAAGGTGAATTGTGCATTTGCAGAATTTTTCTTTACAAATAAAAATACCATTTCAGGGTAGATGCACAGTGATGTGAAAAAGTCTAGAGGCAATGTGGTATTAGAATGTTTGTATTCACGTATTCAACTGTTACTATGTAATTCTCTCTGTGCATCTCCATCTGTCTGTCTCTGTCTCTCAGTCTCTCTGTCTATTTCTTTCAGTCTCTGTCTCTTTCTCTCTCCCTCCCTCCTTCCCTTCTCCTCTCTCATGTTCCCTCCTTCTTCTGTTTCCTACTCTTTTTTCCTATAGTTGTTTGCCACATAGTAGGTAACATAATTGATAGGATTCCTGCTCTATATCCTTCCATTTCATCAGTCTCCGTAGAGAGAGATAACATTGTCTGACATTTATGGTGAAAAGCTAGGGAAGAGTTTGCTGGGTGTATAGTAAGCCACATGTCTAACTCTTAACAAACCTTTACAGCTAAAGCATGAACAATCTGATTGGCTGTGTTTAAGTTCGGGATATAGATCATCTTTTCATAGATGGTGGAACTGGTAGGGTTATCTCAACTACAGGGCCAGAAAAATAGAGCTGCTTTCTAACAAAGTTCTACCTTCAAGGTCAATACAAGCAGCCATAAATTACCCAGTGATAACCTCATCTGGGCAAGTTTGGTGATCCATACCTCACACAAAAAGAAACTTCTGGAAATCAGGGACATGGTATAGCCCTGGGGTGGGCATATGGGTGCACTGAGCACCTGATAAGTACCAGAAGGCGCTATCAACCTGTTCATTCTTTCACCTTGAAGTATCCCCGAGAGGCAGATAGATACCAGGAATTCTAATTTCATGGCTGAGAAATTAAGTCTCCCAAGTTTGCTTATTTAAATGAGAATTTGAGTCCAATTTTGAACTAGTATCTAATTCTGATATCCATACATTGTTAAACATACAGTCATATTCTTACCTGGAAATTGTGCCCTGACAGAAATAGTCTTTGTTTGCTCTCATTTTCCTTTTCCTAAAAAAATGATACAGTATTTGCTATAGATCAGCTTTAAAAAAGTGATGGTTCCTTGGTTTGTGAAGCTTGGGTCCCAGATGGCTGGGATAGTCATTAATCTTGAAAGCAGCAGATAGGATGAGCAAGCCTTTCAATGATAACCTCATCATTGCTTTCAGTTTCTACTGTGAACATGCTCAAAGCATGAACCTTTGGCAGAGTTCCTATTTATATTAGCTAATAACAAACGTATCATTTTCATCAATTTTATATTGATTAGTTCATGTGGAAAATAACACAGTTAAAAAGTGATGTAACTATCATTGAATTATTACTGTGGGCAAGCACCAATAAGAAAGAAAGAAAAAAAGAAAGAAAGAAAGAAAGAAAGAAAGAAAGAAAGAAAGAAATTATTGACCTAAAATATTTGTTTAAAAACGTGATAATATAAACCTGTGATAAAGATAAGTAAAATAAAGAAAGGAAAAATGAAAATGTGAAAACTGCACACCAGCCATCTATGTACTTTGACCATTCTTTCTTCCAGATTGAAGGGCAGACTGTTAAGGCTAAGTCCAGTTAGAATTTTGCCTTGTAAAATATGAGAGCAATACTGTGATCAGTGTGGGTTTCACACAAGTGAAAACTTCCCACAATAAAGTTCCTGACATCTCACTATATGAAAACAAAATTCTATAGGATTTCAAAATTCAACTGGAAAAATGAGTCATCCAACCTACACACTCACAATCTCTTGATTATTTGAAACAACCTGTTAAGCACTTAGTTAAAGCCACTAAAGAGCTTTCACTAAGTTTTAGATGTTCATTTTTTAATAACATAGTTACATGCAAAGATTCAAAAACTGCAAAGGCAGCTAGACTGACTTGTTCAACCCACATCAGACACATCATGTTCACAAATATCTATTCAGAGAAAACTGCAGTTATTCAGTTCTCACTGGACTACATTTGACCTCAGAACTGCCACAGGCTTGGGTTTGCATTTTCAGGCTCCTCCTTCCCCTCCATCATGTTTAAGCCAATGCAAGTTCCTTTGGGATCAAGAAGGCAACTTTTTCTATCCAAACCTGTCCTGCTCTCTGCCTCTGTATCTTAATATACTCACCCCTGTGAGGCACTGTGACTTCTTCACATTTTTCAAATTCGTCTGCTATTTTAACTGCAACAAAACCCTGGGTGCTTTCACCAAAGAGGGGGGGGGGTGAACTCAACCCAAGTGTCTGTTCCCCCAAAGTGTTTAGATTTTACATGCCTCTATATCATACTAATTTATATCAAGTTGTACTGAATTGAACAACTGTGTATTTGCTTGACTTGCTTTAGGGTAATCAGGTTGCAGACATTAAAGGGCATCATTGCACTCATTTGGATGACCTTGGCCTCTACTGTCACCTAAGTCAAAGTAAGATCCTTGGTTCACTGTTCGACATGTCAGCTGTATGCAAATATTCTAAACATTTGAGATAAAATGAAACAGAAACACTTCTTGGGCCTGGCCTGTGCCATGCTGCTACACCAGCTACTCAGGAAACGAAAACAGGAGGATCATTTCATTCTAGTATTTTTTAGAGCAGTCTGGATAACACAGTGAGATCCTGTCTCTAAGAAAGAAAAAAAAAAAAAAAAGATAATGATAATGCCTCTGGCTCCAGAAAGTTTGTAATTTGCTTTTACAATGGAAGACATAAAAATAACACCTTATGACAAAATATAAAATATATTTAAATTACACATATCATATGTCAGGGACTTTAGGGGTTTAGGACTTCCACTTGATTTAATCTTCATAACAGTATCTGTTCATTTAGGCAGATACTATTTTGCTGGTGAGACAACAGAAGCATTAGAAGAATAGAGAATTATTTTCAAGATAGAATAAAACCACACAGTTAAGACTTAAATGTGGATTGAGCATCTTACATAGGGCTTTCTTCTTGCTTAGCTTCTTTAGGTGTACAGATTTTAATAAGACTATCCTATATTATATGATTAATATCCACTTATAAGTGAGTATATATACCATGTTTGTCTTTCTGTTTCTGGGTTACTTCACTCAGGAGGACCCTGGGTAAGATATTCAATCCTCATTCAGAAAGGCAAACAGGATAAACATTGGAAGACGGTGAAAACAAGGAACAAAATAGGAACCTACCACATAGGGCCTCTGAAAGACTCTACCCAGCAGGGTATTAAAGTGGATGCTGAGACTTATAGCCAAACTTTGGGTAGAGTGCAGGGAATCTGATGAAAGAAGTAGGAGATAGAAAGACTCAGAAGGGTCTGGAGCTGCACAAGGAGAACAACAGAACCAAAAAAATCTAGGCCTAGGGGTCTTTTCTGAGAGTGATACTCCAACCAAATATATAACCTAGAGTCCCTACACAGATGTAGCCCATGGCAGCTCAGTCTCCAAACGGGTTTCCACAAGAGGAACAGGGACTGTCTCTGACATGAGCTCAGTGGCTGGCTCTATGACCACCTTCCCCTGAGGGGGGTGGGCAGCCTTACCAGGCCACAGAGGAAGACTATGAAAGACAGTCCTGATGAGACCGGATAGGCTAGGGTCAGATGGAAAGAGAACAGGTCCTCCCCAATCAATGGACTGGGAAAGGGACATGGGAGGATATGAGGGAGAAGATGAGGGAGGGAGGGGGGCAGGATTGGGAGGAGATGAGGGTGGGGGTTACAGCTAAGATACAAAGTGAATAAATTGTAATGAATAAAAAAATTATGTTAAAAAAGATTTAAATGATTCTTAACTGACAGATTATGCTACAAATTACCTAAAGTTGATTCAAATGATTCAATCCAAAAATACCATGCACTTATCAACACATGCAAAATAGTTCAAATTTCAGCAGCCACCTGGCAGCTTACCAGCACCTAATCATCTTCTTCCAGTTCCAGGTGATCCAATGCCCTTTTCTGATCTCCCTGGGCACACATACATAGTGTGCGCATACATACATGCAGCCCAAACATTCATTCCCGTAAAATAAACATTTTATTCAGCAATTTTAATTTCACTTAAACCAAGTATTGTGCTTTAATCCCAAGCTTCTTCTGACCCATTAAACTTGAAAAGTTTCCCTCAGAAAGAAGAGGAGGCAGTGACACCACATGACAACTGCCCTCCACTAAGGATATCACACTCTTTTATCTTTTATGTTCTGGGGATCCTTGTACAGTTTTTCCCACTGATAATGTGAAATCTACCTTTTGCTATTTTTAAATAAAAAGCCAAATGTTAAATTTTACTAATAGAGACTCAGGAGCCAGATGCTGAGGTGAAAATCTACCATCTCAGAGAGGCAGAGACAGCACCTAGATGACTTTTCTACTCAGCCGGCATCCCAGAAGGGAAAAGCGCCTTCTCCTTCCCCATGCTGCTTTTAAAACCCTTCAAACTGAATGTCCCTCCTTTCTACTTCCTGTGTGTCTCTCTATCCATCCTCTGGACTTCCTCTCACTATCTATGATTTTTTTTCCTTTGCTCATTCCTGTCAACTGGTTGCTTGCTCCACCTCTTGATCTATGAGTGACTTCATTTAATCCTGTCTACATAGAGTTCTTAGATTAAAGGTTTGTGCTAGGGCTGAACCACACCACAACTAGAAACAGGATTTTCCAGTCCATGATCTTGGGGTTCACAATGTGATCAAATATCCTGCAAGAACTTTTCGATTCACTTGTGGAGATCTGATACACGTAAATACGTGTAAGAACCTTGACTAGTTCCAGATACCCTGAGTAGAACATGTCTTCTGAGATCACAGGGACATGGCTTTCTTGTCCTCTCCCCATTGCGACAAATACATTACATCCTCCACAGCCACCATCATACATACACACACACTCACACATACACATATATATAATTAATCTAATGTATAATGATATATATATATATTTAGATAGACTCATCTTTTGGCTGAGTAGAAACACTCACCCTCACCTGGCCTTGTATAACCAGGCCTAGACTTCTCATATGTATCTACCTCCTCTGCCCTAGGTAATATTGTTTTCAAACATCTACGAATGCTTCTTTTTCTTTTCTATAAACCAGCATTCATCTTTGGTGCAATTTCCAGTGCATGCTTCCTTCAAGCCTCACTGTTCATCTCTTATTCCCTTATCATCCCAGGTGAAAGCCTAGACCTGGTCCAGAACATCTTCCAGATTGTCAGTGTTCAAGCTAAAACTGGGTAATGCAGTCTAGATGGGACTGCAGCATTAGTCAACTATAGATGCCCCAACTTCTCGGATTATATATTTTATGGAAGTTTATGCATAGTCAGGAGAAGGACTACTGTTAGCAATCTGAAACACTGTTGGAAATTCAGGGTCCAGAGGCTTATCTTCTTGCACTATCAGAACTTATTGCTCTTAACACATTGTCTTCCAAATTCTTAAGAAAGGCAACTGGGCAGGATAACTGAGCAAGATGCAAAAGTGCTGCTGGGTATTAGCTGCAGAGGCTGCTGGCCAGGGGCGTGGCAGGATCAGCTCTTCTGCATGCAGCATGGGGAGGGGAGGGCCCAGCTCTCCAGTTCTCTCATGCCCATATTTCTGGGTCACCTCTTGTTTCAGCTCTCCTTTGCTCACACCACCAGAGCCAGCTGTCCAGCTGTCCAGCTCTCCCAAGTGCTCAGCCAGTAAAGGGTGGGGCTGAGTCTCCCATACTCATGTCACCATTGTCTCCACCTTGTGGTGGCTAGTGGGGGATAGAGCCAACTAAACACACCCCTCAGACATTAGCATGGTTTCAGGCTGCAGTACAGATCACAGATTCTCTCACAGCCTTCCATGGTAGCACAGCCAGGGACAGCAACACAAATCCTGGATGCAACAAGACCAAGGACCCAGACATGGCTTTTGGGAACAACACAGACCAGAACATCACCATGGCCTCTGGGGGCCACATAAGCTTCTAACATCAGTCTATTCTTCACTACTGGCCCATCCACAGTTTCACCTCTCTTCATAGCCCATAGCTCTTTGGCTTCTCTTTCCCTCCCATCACTATACCACATACTTGCTTGCTTCTGGCCACATCCCAAATCTTCAATATTATTATTAATGTTTCTAAAGTTTGTTGTGAACTCAGAATCCATGGTCAGATCCCAGAGGCTGAACTGTAACCTCCTAAGGTTTCCATCACATTGAATGTTTGGTTTTCACAGAGATGCGTTGCTCAGATTTCCATAGAAGAAGAAACCAGCACCCACCCCAACCCAGCTTCCAGGGAGAATTCTATACGTGCTCTTAAGCAGTCAGATTCAATGTCTGCCTTATCAGGGGTCACACATTCCTAGAGCAACCGTCATTCAGCCACTAGGTAAGGATAGATTTAAAGCACCTGGCTGATGTAGGGCAGGCCTCCTACAGAATATTTATTCCAGAAGTCCCACTGTGCTGGCAAGTATTATGGAAAAATGTAACACACATTGGCTTTTTCCCTTTGCCTAATTCTGTTTGCTCCACGATATCTCACAGGTGCCTATCTGTATTTCATTTCAGTATCTCCTTTCAGAGGTCCTAACCTCAGACAACACCATAGTTGTGTTCTGTTAGTTGGCTTATTTCTTTAGCCATGTCACTAATAGGGAAAATCACATTTAGCTCAGTATTCTCAGAAACTAGCAGTTAGTGACTAAATGGAAAGCAAATAGGCACAAATTAAAATTAAAATTAGCTAGGGGAAAAATTAAACATTAAAAAAATATGAGCAGAAAATTGAGCAGCCACAAGAGCAATTGTTATCGTTCATCATCTTTAAAATGCTTCCTTTGAAGGAAGCCATTTTCATGAACCACAGAGGCGCTTTCAGAGGAAGTAACTTTTCTCAGCGAGTCAACACTGCTCAGTGTAGAATCCTCTTACTCAACAGTTGCAGCAACAGTTTTACTTCTCTCCAGTGCTTGCTCTGTGCTTGGAGAGAGCAAATAATGAACAATGTATGTACGACATCTGCTGGCTCACAGATTATGTTACATCCACCTTGCAGTAAGGCTGAGCCATAGAGGTTGTGCATCCTGGGAAGTCGAACCTTTTCCTGTGTGGAGCCCTACACAAGATTAACAGGACTTAATTTTTCTGTACTGAGAGAGTGGGAGCTACTAATTTGCCAAAGATGCCACTTGTGATGAACAGAGCAGCCCCATTCCTTGAATCCCTTGATTTATATTGTCTCCAGATTAATCATCACTCATCCAATTAAATGCTCCGGGTCTGGGCCTCTTGCCAATTCCATGTCACAAACGGTGATAAGACCTATTAGCTGTAAGGCTTAAGCTAACCAGGATAGGACCCAAGGGAGGTATATTGCCCACATAAGCCACCTCCTTTCCACTTCTGCACCAACCTGCTTGATGCTAGAAAATATTTTTATTTCACATTGCTATTCACAGTCTCCACATGAAAACCAATAGGTTTTCATGATCTAAGTAGAAGGTTTAAGACTGTTTAAATTTGCAACTGCTTGTAAATCAAGTTTAGAGATTTTCAAATCTATGCAAATATTTCTTAGCCTCACACAAAGTGGTGCGAACACAAACGTTTACAGGTAGGGAAGACGCAAATAAAAGTAGTAGAAGAAATGTTACCCACCGCTACTATGATTATAACATGCTCTGGGGACACACACTATCTACCCCGCTGAAGAACTTCCGAGAAAAGGAAAATCTAACCGCCTGTTCCCGACAGGTGGCAGGATTTGGAAAGTTAACTTTATTTGTGTTACTTGTAGAGTTAACACATCCTAATCTTGGTCCATCATGCATTTGTACAACTTTTTAAGAAATTTAAATGGTGATGTGTTACCTACAAGGGAAACTAGCACGAAAAAGAATCAAATAGAACTCTGAGGAAAAAAAAATATATCTGCAGCTTTTGGGGATGCAGAAGAAACCTAGCAAAGCTCAGCATACATCTGAGGCACACAGCACTGAGCCTCTGTTCTATTGTATTGGGCTAACGGGTGGGCCTTCCTTTGAAGTCCACATCCTGAAATATAGGAACTGATGAAAGGGTCAGTGGAGTTAGTCACCGTGGCAATCCCAGCAGTTTTACACTCTTTACTTTGCAAGCTGACAAGTGTCAGTAGGTTGAGGTCAACACTGGTATTCACGAAGCATGTATCAACATTCCTTATAACCCGATCCTCATAAGCATTTTCCGTAGATGTTATTACTGGGAATGTCAGCAACCCTCAAGCATTTTGAATTTCCTTAGTAAACATGAGAAAATTGTGTTGAATCATAATATTGGGAAAGACATCTTCATTAGTTTTTAACATGAGCATATAAATTCTCTACATTAGAATGCCAGACTTTGTTGAATATAGTTTAGAAAAGGGCAGGAGATATTTCTGCGTCCAGTCACCTCTCCGCTCTTTGTATTCCACTTGATTTACAGTCACTACACAGCTTGACATCAGCACTTGACTAGTTAAACTACGAGACAATATTTGCTGTCGTCCACTATGAAATATGACATAACTTCCCAGAATGGTAAACTGATCCAAATATAAGTATATAGGTATATGCTAGTCTTTAGTTCTCTTTTTCTAGATCATATTTACTATATGTCATGCTCCTGATCATGGTGACTAAGCTTTTTGTTTTAAATTTTTAAAAGATTTTTATTGCAATTTATTCATTTTGTATCCCTGCTATAGCCTCCTCCTTTGTCCCTTCCCAATCCTGCCCTCACTCCCTCTTCTTCTCCCATATCCTTTCCCCAGTTCACTGATAGGGGAAGTCCTATCCTTCCCTCTGAACCTAGCCTATCAAATCTCATCACGATTGGCTGCACTGTCTTCCTTTGTGGTCTGGTAAGGCTGCTCCCCTCTCAGGGGGAGGTGATCAAAGAGCAGGCCAATCAGTTCATGTCAGAGACAGCCCCTGTTCCCACTATTAGGGAACCCACTTGGAGACTGAGCTGCCATGGGCTACATCTGTTTAGGGGTTCTAGGTTATCTCCATGACTTGTTCTTGGTTGGAGTATCAGTTTCAGAAAAGACTCCTGGGCCCAGATTTTTTGGTTCTGTTGCTCTCTTTCTGGAGCTCCAATCCCCTCCAGGTCTTTATAGTTAACTAAACTTTTAAATTAAAATCCTTCTTAAAACTGGCTCTCCTAGTCCACTGATAGGGGAGGTCCTCCTTCCCTTCACCGAGACCCTAGCCTATCAGATCTCATCAGGACTGGCTTCATTGTCTTCCTCTGTGGCCTGGTAAGACCTCCGCATTCCCACCCCCAGGGAAGGTGATCAGAGAGCTTGCCACTGAGTTCATGCCAGAGAAAGCCCCTGCTCCCCTTACTAAGGACCCCACTTGGAGACAGAGTCTATGGGTTACATTTGAGCTTGGGTTTTAGGTCCTCTCCATACATTGTCCTTGGTTGGGGTATCATTCTCTTCAGGGCCCCTAGGGGAGGGGCATAGAGGGAGAAGGGGGAGAAAAGGTGAGATTGGGAGGAGATGAGGGAGGGGGTCACAGCCTAGATACAAAGTGAATAATTTGTAATAAATTATAATAATAAAAAGGAAAGAAAGAACTAACTCTATGCTTCCTATCCTGCATAATCTTCTATAGAAGGGATGGTATATCTATCAACTATCTATCCATTGAAATGGTTGTTGAATTTATTAAAGTCATCTGAATATAGCTTTTTACTATTTATTCATTTAGTGTGTGTGTGTCTTGAAAAGAACATCTAAAATAGAATGTCTTGATGTTTTTGCTAATATGATATTAACTCTAGTGCTTATAATATGCATGAATATATAATACGATATTGACTGTAGTGCTTATAATGTACATGAAATTGAATATATTTATTCATCCAATATATCTACTGGTTTTTCACTATTTGCTCATTTTTTTATTTTGTCAACTTTTCATCTGTTAACCATACTTTACTCATACTTTCTGTTTTTATGGATACAGCTTTTTTTTTTTTTTTTTTTTTTTGATCACACACACACAAAAAAAAATGAGATCATGCCAGGAGTTTTTTGGTTTTGTTTTTCATTTTTATTTTTATTTTTATTTTTTTTTCCTGTGTTTAGTTTATTTCATTTACCACAGTGTATGCCAGGATTTTGTTTATCATTGTGAATAATAGCTTTCTTCCTTTTAAAGGCTTATTTATATTTTTCGTGTATATAGTCTACATTTTTGTTTATTCATTGATATATGATCATTTAATTGTCCACTTATCTTGTCATTGCGAATAATGCAACAAGTAAGAAGCAAAGATGTTTCTACACATTGCTAATTAGCCTAATTTAGGCATTTTATCAAAGAAAGATATGTAGTGAATTTTATTTCAGTTACAGTTTCAGCTTCAGGGGCAATATGGGAATTTCCACATTATGTTCTGCAATGCCTGTACCAATTACACCTCTCTCTTAGTTCCCTTTTTTATTTTTTTAATTTTATTTTTTTTCTTATCAGTTACATTTTATTAACTCTGTTTCCCAGCTGTATCCCGCTCCTTCATTCCCTCCCAATCCCACCCTCCCTCCCTCATCTCCACCGTGCCCCTTTCCAAGTCCACTGATGGGGGGCTCCTCCCATTCATCTGACCCAGTTTTATCAGGTATCTTCAGGACTGGCTGCAAAGTCCTCCTCTGTGGCCTAACAGTGCTGCTCCTCCCTTGGGGGGTGGGAGGTCAAAGAGCCTGCCATTGAGTTCCTGTTAGAAATAGTCCTTGTTCCCCTCACTATGGGAAACCAATTGGTTACTGAGCTACCACGGGCTACATCCCAGCAGAGGTTCTAGGTTATATCCATGCATGGTCCTTGGTTGAATGTCAGTCTCTGAAAAGACCCTGTGCCCAGATATATTTGGTCCTTGTGGAGCTCCTATCCTTTCCCCATCATACTAACTCCCCTTCTTTCATATGATTCCCTGTACTCTACAGAAGGTTTGGTTATGAGTCTTTGTATCTGCTTTGAAAACACTGCTAGTTAGAGTCTTTCAGATGCCTTCAGTAGACTCCTGTCATACGTTCAATGCACATCCCATCTGTCATTCTAAATGAGGATTGATCATCTTACCCCATGTCTGCTCTCTTGATTATCTTTTTTAGGTGTATAGATTTCATTATGTTTATCATATCTTATAGTTCTATGTAAGTGAATATATACCGTGTTTATCTTTCTCCTTCTGGGATATTTCACTCAGAATGATCTTTTCTAGATACCACCATTTGCCTGCAAATTTCATGATTTCCTCCTTTTTGATTGCTGAGTAGTATTCCATTGTGTAAAAATACCACAATTTCTGTATCCATTCCTCTGTTGATGGACATCTGGGTTGTTTCCAGGTTCTGGCTATTACAAATAAAGCTGCTATAGACATGGTTGAGCAAATATCCCTTTTGTGTACTTGAGCAAACTTTGGGTATATACCTAGCAGTGGTATAGCTGGGTCTTGAGGAAGCACTACTATTCCTAATTGTCTGAGAAAGCGCCAGATAGATTTCCAGAGTGGTTGTACCAGTTTACATTCCCACCAGCAGTGGAGGAGGGTTCCCCTTTCTCCACAACCTCTCCAGCATGTATTGTCACTTGAGTTTTTCATCTTGGCCATTCTGATGGGTGTGAGATGAAATCTCATGGTCATTTTGATTTGCATTTCCCTGATGGCTAATGAGGTTGAGCATTTCTTTAAGTGTTTCTCTGCCATTTGATATTCCTCTACAGAGAATTCTCTGTTTAGCTCTGTTCCCCATTTTTTAATTGGATTACTTGGCTTGCTGCTTTTCAGTTTCTTTAGTTCTTTGTATATACTGGATATTAGTCCTCTGTCAGATAAAGGGTTAGTGAAGATTCTTTCCCAATCTGTAGGCAGTCATTTTGTTTTGATGATGGTGTCTTTTGGATTATAGAAGCTTTTCAGTTTCATGAGGTCCCATTTATTGATTGTTGCTCTTAGAGCCTGTGCTTTTGGTGTTCTGTTCAAAAATTTGTCTCCTGTGCCAATGAGTTCAAGGGTATTCCCCACTTTTTCTTCTAACCAATTTAGTGTGTCCAGTTTTATGTTGAGGTCTTTGATCCATGTGGACTTTAGTATTGTGCAGGGTGATAAATATGGTTCTATTTTCATTTTTCTGCATGTAGACATCCAGTTGGACCAGCACCATTTGTTGAAGATGCTGGGGTTTTGTTTGTTTGTTTGTTTGTTTTCCATTGAATGCTTTTGGCTTCTTTGTCAAAAATAGAGTATTCATAGGTGTGTGGGTTTATTTCTGGGTCTTCTATTCGGTTCCATTGATCCTCCTTTCTGTTTTTATGCCAATACCATGTAGTTTTTATTACTATTGCTCTGTAGTACAGCTTGAGATCAGGGATGGAGATACCTCCAGATGATCTGTTGTTGTACAGGATCGTTTTGGAGATTCTGGGTTTTTTGATTCTCCATATGAAGCTGAGAATCTTTTTTTCAAGGTCTGTAAAGAATTGAGTTGGTATTTTGATGGGAATTGCATTGAATCTGTAGATTGCTTTTGGCAGGATGGTCATTTTCACAATGTTAATCCTATCAATCCATGAGCATGGGAGATCTTTCCATCTTCTGATATCTTCTTCAATTTCTTTCTTCAGAGACTTGAAGTTTTTCTCAAACAGGTCTTTCACTTGCTTGGTTAGTGTCACCCCAAGGTACTTTATGTTATTAGTGGCTATTGTGAAGGATGTTGTTTCCCTAATTTCTTTCTCAGCCCTTTTGTCTTTGGTATACAGGAGGGCTTCTGATTTTTTTGAGTTGATTTTGTATCCTGACACTTTGCTGAAGGTGTTTATCAACTGGAGGAGTTCTCTGCTTGAATTTTTGGGGTCGCTCATATATACTATCATATCATTTGTGAATAGTGACACTTTGACCTCTTCCTTTCCGATTTGTATCCCCTTGATCTCCTTTAGTTGTCTTATTGCTCTGGCTAGGACTTCAAGTACTATGTTGAAGTGGTAGGGAGAGAGTGGGCAGCCTTGTCTTGTCCCTGACTTCAGTGGGATTGATTTAAGTTTCTCTCCACTGAGTTTGATGTTGGCTATAGGCTTGCTGTATACTATGTTTACTATGTTTAGATATGTGCCTTGTATTCCTGATCTCTCCAAGACTTTAAACATAAATGGGTGTTGGACTTTGTCAAATGCTTTTTCAGCATCTAAGGAGATGATCATGTGGTTTTTCTCCTTCAGTTTGTTTATGTGGTGGATTACATTGATGGATTTTCGTATGTTGAACCACCCTTCCATGCCTGGGATGAAGCCTACTTGGTCATGGTGGATGATATCTTTGATGTGTTCTTGGATTCGATTTGCAAGTATTTTATTGAGTATTTTTGCGTCAATGTTCATAAGAGAGATAGGTCTGAAGTTCTCTTTTTTTGTTGGGTCTTTGTGTGGTTTAGGTATCAGAGTGACTGTCGCTTCATAGAATGAGTTTGGTAATGAACCTTCTGTTTCTATTTTGTGGAATAGTTTAAGGAGAATTGGTGTCAGCACTTCTTTGAAGGTCTGGTAGAATTCTGCGCTGAAACCATCTGGCCCAGGGCTTTTTTTGGAGGGGAGACTGTTAATGACTGCTTCAATTTCCTTGGGGGTATAGGGCTATTCAGTCTTTCTACCTGATCTTGACTTAATGTTGGAAGATGGAATCTATCAAGAAAATTGTCCATTTCATTTAGGTTTTCAAATTTTGTGGTATATAGGCTTTTGTAGTATGACCTAATGATTGTTTGAATTTCCTCAGTGTCTGTAGTTATATCACCCTTTTCATTTCTGATTTTGCTGATTTGGATAGATTCTGTCTGCCTTTTAGTTGGTTTGGCTAAGGGTTTGTCTATCTTGTTGATTTTCTCAAAGAACCAGCTTTTTGTTTCATTGATTCTTTGAATAGTTTTATTTGTTTCTAATTGATTGATTTCAGCCATGAGTTTGATTATTTCCAGCCGTCTGCTCCTCTTGGATGTATCTGCTTCTTTTTTTTCTAGGTTTTTCAGTTGGGCCATTAAGGTGCATGTATGGGATGTTACAAATTTCTTCTTGAAGGCACTTAGTGCTATAAATTTTCCTCTGAGCACTGTTTTTAATGTGTCCCATAAATTTCGGTATGTTGTGCCTTCCTTTTCATTGAATTCTAGGAAGTCTTCAATTTCTTTATTTCTTCCTTAACCCAATTGTCATTGAGTAACAAGTTGTTCAGTTTCCATGTGCATGTCGGCTTTTCGTTATTTCTGTTGTTGTTGAGGTCCAGCTTTAGTCAATGGTGGTCAGATAGAATACAAGGGATTATTTCAATATTTTTGTATCTGTTGAGGCTTGCTTTATGACCAACTATATGGTCTATTTTGAAGAAGGTTTCATGAGGTGCTGAAAAGAAGGTATACTCTTTTGAGTTTGGATGAAAAGATCTGTAGATGTCTATTAGGTCCATTTGATTTAGGGACTCTGTAAGTGTTTTTATTTCCCTATTTGTTTTCTGTCTAGTTGATCTGTCCCTTTGTGAGAGTGGAGTGCTGAAGCCTCCCACTATTAAGGTATTAGGATCAATGTGTGATTTAAGCTTTAATATTGTTTCATTTACGAATATAGGTGCTCTTGTATTTAGGGTATAGATCTTCAAAATCGTGATGTCCTCTTGCTGGATTTTTCCTTTGATGAGAATATAGTGGCTGTCCTTATCTTTTTTTATTAACTTGGATTGAAAGTCTATTTTATTAGATATTAGGATGGCTACTCCAGCTTGTTTTTTGGAACCATTTGCTTGAAAAAGATTTTTCCAGCCCTTTACTCTGAGGTAGTATTTATCTTTGTTGCATAGGTGTGTTTCTTGGATGCAACAGAATGATGGATCCTGTTTCCACAACCAGTCTGTTAGTCTGTGTTTTTATTGGGGAGTTGAGTCTGTGATAGTAACTAGTGACCAACAATTTTTACTTACTTTTGATGTGGGGTTGGTGTTGTCACTGAGTTTCATTGCTTGTATTCTTTTGGTTTTTTTGTTGTGTAGTTATCTATTTCCTCTGTTTCCTTAGATGTAGTTGTTTTCTTTGGTTTGGAGTTTCCCTTCTAGTAACTTCTGCAGAGCTGGGTTACTATGTAGATATTGTTTAAATTTGGTTTTGTCATGGAATATTTTGAATTCTCCGTCTATGTTGATTGAAAGTTTTGTTGGGTATAGTAGTCTGGGTTGGAATCTGTGGTCCCTTAAGGACTGTATGATTTCTGTCCAGGCCCTTCTGGCTTTCATAGTTTCTGTTGAGAAATCTGGTGTGATTCTGATAGGTCTACCTTCATATGTTACTTGGCCTTTTTCCCTTGCTGCTTTTAGAATTTTTTTCTTTATTCTGTAGGTTCAGTGTTTTGACTATGATGTGACATGAAGAATTTCTTTTCTGGTCTAGTCTATTTGGTGTTCTGTAGGCCTCTTGTATGTTTATGGACATCTCCTTCTTTAAGTTGGAAAAATTTTCTTCTATAATTTTCTTGAAAATATTTTCTGGACCTTTGAGCCTGATGTCTTCTTTTTCTTCTACTTCTATTATTCTTAGATTTTGTCTTTTCATGGTGTCCTTGATTTCTTGGATGTTTTGTGTTTGGAACTTTTCTGATTTTATTTTTTCTTTGAGAGACGTGTCAGTTTCCGCAAGTGTATCTTCGGCTCCTGAGATTCTTTCTTCCATCTCTTGTATTCTGTTGGTAATGCTTACCTTTGTAGTGCCTGATCTTTTCTCTATGTTCTCCAGCTCCAGGTTTTTCTCTATTTCTTTATTGATTCTAATTCTGTTTTCATGTCTTGTACCATTTCCTTCATCATGTGGAATCCTGCTTTTCAATGACAGCTTCTATTTTTTTGTCCGTTTCCTCTCTATGTATCACTAATTGTGCCTCTACTTCTTTGGGTATAATTGCCTGTATTTCTATGAGAGCTTTGTTTATTTCTTCTTTATTTGCCTTCATTTGTGTGGATATTTCTTTGAGAGTTTTGTTCATTTCTTCTTTGTTTGCCTCAATTTTCATGTTCATTTCTCTGAGAGCTCAATTTGTTTCCTCTTTGTTCGTCTCGATTTCTTTGGCTATTTCTCTGAGGGCTTTGTTCATTTCATCTTTATGGGCCTCTAATAGCTGGAGAAACATAGTTTTGAGGTCGTTTTCTTGTATATCTAGTGAATTGAAGTGTCCATTGTTTTGTGGGGTTGCTGGTGAGGTCATTATGTCCTGATTTTTGTTGGGTGTGTTCTTAGGTCTGCCTCTAGCCATCTGGTTATTTATAACCCTCACTGTTTGTTTCTCGAGTTTGTAGTTCGGGCTCTGATCGTCTTTTTATGTTTTCTGGACTGTTTTTTCAGGAATATGAGAGAGGTTCACTGGTTTGGGAGTGTGCATTGAGGTTTCAGTTTTGCCTAAGTAAGGAATGTGATGCTGGCGCTATTTGCATGCGCTTTTAGCAGGCGCAGTGTGCATGCGCGGGTTCTCTGACTATTGCAGTGGCCTGCAAGCCACTATTTTGCAGTTCTGTCTGAGATCCAGGGATTGTTTGCCTGGATTACACTGGTGGACCCACAAGGCAGAAGCTTCAGCATTGGGGTTGTTATCCCAAGAATCCCTATGATGCCCACACTAGGAGTGTGGGTGGCAGGGATCTCTTCTGGTTGCTTCTGTGGAGAAGCCCTGGATCTAGGGCAAACTCTTCCTAGAAGGCTCACTCACTCTCTTGCAGGACCAGTTGGAATGCACAGGGGTTCCCCTTGCTCTTTACTCTCTGATTTGTTCCTATTGTGGAGAATTCGCGGGTAGGCTAACAGTCAGCTCTGTGGCACTGTGGCCGCAGAACTCGGGTGTCCACCTTTCCTGTGTGCTGTCTCTCTGTCCTTTCCCTCTGCCAGGAGGGGTTATGTTGACTGGTCCCAGGGTAGCATGGGAAAGAGTTAGGTTGAGTGTTCTCAATCCCAGATCCCGAGCCCAGATCTCTCTGCCAGAAGCAGCCTGGCAGTAGAACCTATGTTTGCTGATTCCGAGAGAGTACCAGGTAGGGTTGAGTGTCCTCAGATCCAGAGCTTGGGTTTCTCTGCTAGGGGCCGCTGGGTGAGCTGGAGAGGGGGTGCTGTGTCCTGTGGCAGGCTGCCTCTCTGTCTTTCCCCTCTGACATTCCTCTCCCCTAGGGCAACCTTATGGGGGTGCTCTCAGGGGAGTGCCAGGAGGGGTTGGGACTTCTCAGTCCCGATCTTGAGCCGGGGTTTCTCTGCCAGAGGTTGGGTGGCCGGTGTTAGGACTTGGTGCTAGACCTTATTGCGCTGGACCCGGGAGAATCTCAGGACGTGTTGAATGACCACAGTCCCAGATCCCAAGCTGAAGTTTGTTTGCTAGGATCAGCCGGCAGCACTGGGGTCCGAGCGCTGTGAAGCCACTGTGCGCCTCTCTATCCCTCCACTCCGCTGTGGCAGGGTTATGGCGGTGTTTGGGGAGTGCCCAAATGGACTGGGTTTTCTCAGCCCCGATCTTGGGTTTTGTCGTTTTGTTTTGTTTTGTTTTTGTTTTTGTTTTTTTTTTTTTGTTGTTGTTGTTGTTTTGTTTTGTTTTTTTGGTGGGAGCTGTAGCTCTAGCTGGGGCTGGGGTACAGACAGTGTGGTCTGTGGCAGATTCTGCTGGACGCCTCCTGCCTCCTCCGAAGAGGGAGTAGGGTTTTGGGTGCCGGGAAGTGCCTGGGGATCACCTCTCAGGGTGTCTCCTCCCAGAGGAGTCTGCCGTGACCTGATTCTAGGTCTCAGATCATGGTTAGTCTCTTTCTTCTTGGAAGTCTAGATAACTTTGTTCTGGGTTGATCAGCCCCTTCACTCACCAATTTCCGCGTTGCGGGTCCTCTCCCCTTCAGCTGAGCTGCACACTAGCCGCCGCCATCTTCAAAATCCTAGTTCCCTTTTTTAATTCAAAATATTTTTATTTTTTTTCTGTCTGTTTGTTTGTTTGTTTTTAGAAAGGTCTAACAGTATATAGCCCTTAACTCACTATTAGTCTGGCACTCACAGTCAGACTGCTGCACTTTAACTTACAGATACCATCTGCTCTGCTTCACAGGTCCTAGGATTAATCTCCTAAATCAAAGCTTAAATGACTGATGAGTAACTAGAGTTTCAGATAAGAAATAAGCAAACACAGTAAAACTATAAACAAAACAACAAAAACAAACTTTGCTGAAAACACAAGTGTATACTCAACCAGCATTCAAGACATAACACTGGTATTTTTTTTCATAAAGGACCATTTTCATCATCTTCATGATTTTGCTGAATTTACAGAAAGTATCTTATTATTGGAATATTACTTTCTTCCCATTTCAAAAGTACTTATCTGTGATCCACATAAGCTGTTTTTAAGTTTATGTTTCAATTAACCTTTTTCGTAATTATAGTTAGGCACTTCTAAAAAACAAATCTAATTTTCAAAGGCCTCAAACTTGAAAACAGGAAAAGAGAGAGGCATGTTTTGTTGAGGTTTAAGTTTATAATTACCATAAAAGTGAAGGAAGAACCTATTTAACATGATTTTCTACTAATGAAAAGCCAGCAATAATTTTCTTGTTTGCTTGTTTAATGGTGTTGGAAATCAAAGTCTGGGTTTTAGATACATTAGGCAAGTGAATTTTGACTAAGGCATATCCCATGCACTCTTCAGAAATTTTACATCCACAGAAAAACTAAACATATTTCTTTGCAAAGCATAGATTTTAAGGCAGCTTCCTCTGCAGTCTCCAAGCTGTGTGACTTAAGACAGCAAAACATCCTTCATCCAATTCCTTCATTGGTAAGATTGAGCTATCAATACAGTTAATATAGTCACAAGTAGGCAAGAGTGTAGTCAAAGCTTATTGTTCACCATATAGGAAACATAATACTCAATAGGTGGCAATTTTTACCACTATTGGCTCTACTAGCCCTACTCAGAAGGTGAGAAATTGTCTCTGAAGGAAAAAAATTAGTTTCTTCTGAAATGGTTGTTTCAAGAGGTAATTCCAGTCTCTGAAATTGTATCAAACAACAGAACTCGCTAGTCAATAAGAAAAATACCATTTCTGTTACAGTGGGCATTTATGTAGTAGCTGTTCAATTTATTATTTGCTTTTACTTGAATCTTTTCATATGCTGCTTTTCTGTTAATAAAACTTAGCTGAATCTGATAATAACTGTGTGAGTAGAAAAGACATCACCCATCTGTTTTCAAAAAAAAATATTATTTGTCCAGAAAATAACTCAAGATGGCAGCTTTGTGTTAAAAATAGAAATTTCAATGCTCCCCTAAGACTTAAACACTGAAACACCCATGAACCACTAAGTAGACTAATTTCGGACTCATATGTACAATCAGGCTAAAGAGAGCATACAATAGTATAAAAATTGTAATAAATTTTGGGTATCCGCACCAAGAATTTAATAGTGAATTACACAGTATAGGAAGAAAGTGCACCTGTATTAAATAAGCACAGACTAATCTTTTTGTCATTACTCCCTTGACTCAACATTATTACAGCTCTTTATTTAATACATGCATGATGTTCAGCATTATGAATGATTGGGACATGGTATCTGCAGGAGGACGTGCAGAAATCAGAGACAAGCAAGTTACCATGTGGGGGTGTGAACCTCTCTGGGATTTGATATACACGGGAGCTTATGGAGCGAATATTTCACAGATACCTAAAGAAAAGGAGATTCATTTTCAGGACTCATGGGAAGGACTCTAAGGCAATTATTATCTTCTTTGTTAATGACATAAAGAAAGGCAGTTTTGCTTCCTTCCTTCCTTCTTTCCTTCTTTCTTTTCTTTCTAAATGGCAGTTTTCTAAAGTGGCTTTGCTGTATAATTTAATCCAGCTCAAACACCAGGGTTCCCAGTTTCATGAAAAGAGTGTTCAAATAGTGCATCTTAAACATGACATCACTAATGTTTATAAAGTGAGTAATATGACAGACGATTTTCTGAGATTCCTGAATAAAAAGTTACTAAGAAAATAATTATTCAAACTCCATAGGTTTTTCAGACATACACTATGGAAAAGATGCTATATCAGAAGCTTAACGCCAGACAACACAACATAATTTTAGAGAAGTACCACTGAACCACCTGAAACACATATTAGATGTAACAAACACTTTACATATTATTAAAACTTATTCTACTTATTTTCTTCCTTGGCAATTTTTTAGACTTGATTAGACTGCCATGACATTATAATCCTTCTAAAATGCTAGTAATTAAACAATGAGGACTTACATGAGTGAAACACGGATGTTTTAAAATTATTTTAAAACTGAAAAGTGCACATAGGATTCTTTGAGAATTTAAAATATCACATAAATTTATAAAATTCTCTCTGAAAAGTAACCCACTAGTGAAATAAATAGTGGCGCTGGTCTTTAGACTGGTATGGTTTGCACAGATAAAAGATCAAATTTAATCCACTTCATTATACCCAAATAATTATACGATGAACTAATAGGATAGAAGCATATATTTGTTTTGTATAAGTTTTGCATCAGATGGGTGTCCTCATAAATGCAGTCACAAAGAGCAAGCTTTGTGATATTTATGTTATGTTTTTAGGAGGAAATAGTTGTACAGAAGTGTGACTGCATAGCTGTGGCATCTGGTAGCAACCAACTGTTGGATTCAGCAGGGCTTTGTTGAACACATCATTCTGTCCCTTGTCGATCAGATACAAGAGCTGTCCTTTCCTCGAGACATAAGACTGTTGTCTGCCTAATGAAAATGTCATCATCTCTTTCAGGAAAGCATTAGTAAAAGACAAGTTTTATGGTCTGCTCCAGGAAAAGGTGATAGTACAGTTTTCTCAGTTTCCTTTCATTTAGAAAGGTCAGTGTAAGCAGGTATTGTATTTGGAGACAGTGTGTTTGGGACATCAGAGAAATAAAGACTATGCAAATGTAAAACATAAAGGGCATTCAAATTAATATTTGTAATTTTGATCCTATTGATTCTTAACACAGATGTGTCCAAATGCTATACAGTATGAACAAGGAGAACAGCTGAGGCCTGGGGAGGGAAGAAGCCACATCTCGACCAATATTGTTATAGTAGTGGATTTCTATTTAGGAGGAAGCACTCAGCCTAGGGTATGGGCTTCTCATTTCTTTTCATTGTGGATAAAGAGGCACCAAGTACAGAGATGAGTGTAAACATGAGCGTTTTGTCGACTGACTGAGCCGACAAATAAAGGAAACTAATATTTATTTGTGTATATGTCTGTGTATTTGTGTAAATGTGTGCCATATGTCTAAGGATGGCTAGTATATAATCCCTTGGATAGAGCTCCAGGCAGTTGTGAGCTACCTGAAATGTATGCTCTGAACTGAACTTAAGTTGTCTGGAAGATCAACAAGTGTTTCTAAAGACAGCTGTTTCTCCAGCCATGGAATACTGTTTTTAAAGAACTACTTGACAAATATTTATCTTTATGCATCCCTGAGCACAATTAATTAACAACCAAGATTAACGACTACACTTGTGTTCAAAAAATTTGTGTCATAAATAACACTGATCTTTAATCTCCATGTTGACAATTCAAAATAGAAAACCATCACCTTTATGTATTTTAATATAGTCAATCTTCAAATCACTTTTAGAACTTTTATCTTATCATTACACTTTACTTACTGAATTTCAGAGAGGTTGCTTAACTTGTGCTAAGACCTACCTAATCCACATGGAAACCAGGATACAAATCCTGAAGTATGTATTTGGACCCCATGAGCATAGCCAATACTGTACACTAGATTTGGAAGAATTATCAGCTTGAATTTGTAATTGACATCTCTGTATCAGTAATCCTTATCATCAGTCCAACTGAAATATAAGTAGAATGTTATTAATCTCTTATACACTAAGTATGTTTTCATTATAGTTGATTACCTCCCCAAAGAGAATGTATGCCTCAAAATGAAGGAATCTAAAGTTACTTGCAGGTTGTGTATTCCTTCCACAACATAAATACATACTAACATTATTGGAGAAAGGGAGAGGTCCATATTTTGGGTCAGAGAAAAAATGTCTTTTTAAGCTTCAAAACCCACAGGAAATCCATAATTTTTTATTCAATAGTGCAATCAGCTGAGTAGTCCAAGTATGTATCATTCTAAATATTCCTCCCTAAACACCAAATGAAGGTGATTAGCTCATCAAAATCTCCCATTAGAAAAGCTTTCTAATGTGCTAGTCACAGAAGTGTATCTGTCCAAGTCTAAATATATGCAATTATTAGAGTAATGTTAAATATTTCAAGAGCATGAAGAAGGCTCATATTTCTTCTATTTGAAGCCAAAATGCACTGTATCAGAATATTCTAAGTTCACCTTGTAGCTAGGTAGTTTTTGTGTTCGCTAAGAATTAGTCAAGAATATTCTTTTTTCTTTTATTGAAAAGTTTTTCATATAATATATCCTAATTCTTGTTTCCTCTTCATCTATTCTTCAAGTTCCTCACTACCTCCCCTCCTATTTTGATTCTTTTCTGTCTCTCATGAGAAAATAAAACAGGCATCTAAAGGATAATGATGATATTTAATATAATATAGTATAACATAATAATAGAAGATGAAACAAAACAAACACACTGTAATCAGACAAAACAAACAGAATGAAAAGAGTTCCAGAAGGGACAAGAAACAAATATAGATGCAGAGATACTCATTCGCAATACTCGGGAACCCCATAAAAACTCAAAGCTGGAGGCTATAATACATATGCAAAAGACCTACAGGGTAAAATAAAATAAAAACGCTTTAAAGACAAACTTTTAAAAATAAAAAGAAAAGCTTTGATAGAACGTTATGAGACAAGGGAGCTCCACAGATGGCATCGAGTTCATTTTTTGTTGACCATCTACTGTTGGACATGCCTGCTACCCTTAAGAGTAGTCTGTTTCCCAGGTGAGTCTCTCTTGGAGCAAACTAGTGTTCATTTGCTCAAAGGTGTCCATCATAGATAGCTTCTGGGTTAGGGCTGGGATTATGCCCACATCTCCCTGCAGCTCTAGGAGTCCACATAGTGCAGATCTGTGCAGCCCTGTGCATGCCGCCTCAGCCTCTGTGAGTTCATATGCACATCAGTGTTGTTCTATTTAGAAGGCCTTGTTCCCCTGCTGTCTTTCATCTCCTCAAATTCTTGCACTCTTTCTGACTTTCACGAACCTTGGGGTTCATGAAGGGTGGGAGCTGATGGAGATATCCCACTTAGGGTTGAATGTTCTGCAATCTTTCATTATCTTCAAGTTGACTGGCTGTAGGTTTCTGTATTTCTTACCTTAAGCTGCGGGAGTTGTATTCTTAGCTTTTGACCTGAATTGTTGGAAATCATTTCCCATTGTATTTATTCACCTTATTTTTCACATGAACAAAGGTCTTCACTTCTGTAAATTTCTGAGGGAGGCATACAATACAGTCATAGAATAAAATCTAGATTTATTATGTCTCCTCCTCTAACTTAATGCAGATTGTTGAGGAAAACAACTGACTTCTTGTACCTTGGTTTCCTGAACAGAATAGATAAAAGATGTTGGAAATATTTAATTTTAAATGTTGGTTCAAAATTTACTTTGTGAATCATAAAGGTCTATGCAAGTATATTTTCCATATTAAGATGAAACATGGCTAACGGCAGAGTGAGCACATCCTTCAGTATATCCTGGAAGTTGTTTTCTGTCTCTGCTCCAAGCATTTCTTTTTGTTAATACATTTGACTTAGGAGTGACTGCATCTGAGTAATGTTATTATTCTTCCTGCCTCTGCTTGTCTGTGTTATAAATAGCTGCTTAGTATTTACATGTCTACATGTACATGATAAAAATAATCAACTCCCAATAGTTAGTGCCAAGGATAAGCATACTTTGAATACAGAAGCCCTTAATTAATGATAGTTACACCAGCAATTTTTTTGTGTTCCAACTTGATGCATCTTTTTTCTTAACCACATCAAAATTCTTAGAATCTCAATAAACGTTTAGGTGTTTCAGTGAGACTGTTTGTCATGGTCAGATGGAAAAAATGAAAAAAATCAAAATGTATTAAAGCTTATATAAATAAAAAAAATCAGCCTAAAGATGAGAGAAAAATTCTCATTTCAATATAATTGAAGACATAAAAACAAAGAATGTAAGATATTTCTTTTTTAAATATTAATTTTAATTTTTTTCACAATTTATTCATTATATATCCCAATTGAAGCCCCCTCACTCAACTCCTCAGTCCCAACCTCTTCCCTCTTCCCCCAATCGCCTTGCTTTAGGCTACTGAAAGGGAGAGTTCTTTCTTGCTATCTTCGCATAGCTTATCAAGTCTCATCAGGTCTACCTGGATCCTCTTCCTCTGTGGCCTGGTAAGGCCACATCACCAAGGGCAAGTGATCAAAGAGAAGTCAACCAAATTCATGACAGAGGCAGCCCCTGCTTCTCCACATGGAGACTGATCTGCGAATTGGCTACATCTGAGCGGGGGGCGGGGGGGTGTCCTCTCCATGCATAGTCCTTGGTTGGTACATCAATCTCTGTAGGAACCCTGGGCCCAGAGTTTTAGCTTTATTGGTCTCCTTTTGGGGCTCCTGTCTCCATGTCCTTCTATTTTCCCTCACCCCTTCTTCCATAAGACTCCCTGCACTCTGCCCAAAGTTTGGCTGTGAGTCTCAGCATCTGCTTTGATCCCCTGTTGCATGGAGCCTTTCAGAGGACCCTCTATAGTAGACTTCCATCCTCTTTCCTATCTTCCACTGTTTCTGGTGTCTCTCCTCTTTGCCATTATGAATGAGAGTTAAGCATCCTCCCTAGGGTCTTCTTTGTTGTTTAGCTTTTTTAGGTCTGTATATGTTTATCCTATATTATATGGCTAATATCCTCTTATAAGTGAGTGTATACCATTTCTGTATTTCTCTTTCTGGGTTACCTCATTACGATTGATCTTTTCTAGTTCCCACCATCTTCTGGCAAATTTCATGATTTCCTTGTTTTTAATAGCTGAGCAGTATTCTACTGTGTAAATGTGCCACAATTTCTGTATACATTCCTCTGTTGAGGGACATCTAGGTTGTTTCCAGATTCTGGCTATTACATATAAAGCTGCTATGAACATAGTTGAGCAAATGTCTTTGTTGTATGGTGGGACATCTTTTGGGCATATGCCCAGGAGTGGTGTAGCTGGATCTTGAGGTAGTGCTAGTCCCAATTTTTTGAGATCTCCAAATTAAAAAATCAGAAGAATCATACAGAAAACTCCTATAACCATTTTGGTCATATTATAAAGTTTTATAGTCTTGTTATATTATAATTTCTTCACTGTAACTATCTATATTCACATATATGTATACCTACATTATAATTTTGAAGTTATTTCTGAATAAGCTGTGTATATTATGCCATTTTAAGCCTGTGGATTTTCTAATCACAAGGATATTCTCTTATGTAACAATAATAATCAGGCTTAGAGCATTTAATACTGGTTTAGTGGCATTATCTAATATGCTGCTCGAATCCCAGTCTTAGAAAGGGTCTTATATCATTCTTTGAGAGGTTTTTCTTCCTATAATAAGTTCCAATGTAGAGACACTTACTGACTGCACTGTTAGTATCTTATGTTTTCTTCCAGGTGAAAAGCTCATTTGTTACAATTCATTGAATAACTCACATTTCCAATTGCTAAAAATACAATCTGTAGTATTTAGTACATCTTAGATAAAAAGGCAGGAAAAATATGCCAATTACTCACCTTAGCCTTTTTGTTCTTGGTAAAAACCAACGTTCTTTGTATTTTATTTGGTTTTTTTTCATAGTTATTTTGATGTTTTTTTTTAACAAGATACAAAAACTTTGTGTATATATGTGTATGTATGTGTGGCTGAACACATGTGAATGTGAATGTATTTGTGAATGTGTGCATGTAGCAGAGGCCAGTGTTAGGTGTCTCTTTCTCACATATTCCACCACGTTTTTTGGAAACAGAGTCTCTCCTTAAACCTGAGGCTCAATGGTTGACTAAGATGCCGGGTCAGTGAGCTCCCAAGATCCGTGTGTCTGCGCCCTCGGCAACAGGGCTGTGGATGTGCGCCAGTGCAGCCAGCTTTCATGTGGTTCCTGAGTACATAACTTATTATGGTTACTTACGCTTCTCAGAGGCTGTACTCATTGGGTCATTTCTCTTGTCATGGTACAAATATTTTTAAATGCCTTAACAGGACCTTGTAAGATTAGCCATTGAAAACAACTAGTCCTCTGAGAAGCTCCAACCAGCAGTGGATCAGAACAGCCAAACATTGGGCTTCTTTTGGAAAAAAAAATGGATTTAAGGTCGAGGAGGAGAAGGTCCACAAGAAGACCAACAGAGCCAACTAACCAGGGCCTAGAAGGACTGTGGAGACTGAAGCACCAGCCGAGGATGCTGAATGGACTGGACTTAGGCCCTCTATGCAGCTGTAGCAGATGGGCAGCTCAGGGTTCTTGTGGGTCCCTAGTAAAAGGAGCCTGGGCTGACTCTGACATGGACTCTAGTGCCTGCTCCTACATCAGTCCCCTGAGCCGGGGCTGCCTTGCCAGGCCTCAGGGGAAGTGGATGACCTCAGTCCTATGTCGACTTGATGAACTGGGGTGAGTGGGTGGGTGGGGCTCCTTTTCTGAGGAATGCGGGAGGGAAGATGGGGAAAGAGGGAGGAAGGGTGGGACTAGGAAGAGAGGAAGGATGAGTCTATGAGCAGAATGGAAAGTACACAAATAATTAATTTAAAAAAGGAAAAAAACTACAGATCAGCTCTTCTAGTCCTCCCCATTTTGTAAAGTTTCGGACACTGAAGAGTTGCCACCAAATAAATCACCTAATCCTGTTTAATAAAATCGTCTATTTTATTCTGAAATACTAAAAAAAAAAAAAAAAAAAATGGTGTAAGACATATTCTTGATCTAATAGGCATTTAAGTAGGTAACTTCATCATCTTAGGTAACTTTTTACCAATAATTATTGACTATGCATGTGGAGGCCAACATTTGAAGGAAATTGTGCTAAGATGTTTTAAATATTATAAAGAAAAATCTTTCCTCATATCGCCATTAATAACACTCCCATGGATCTCGTCAGGCCTCTGGGGCCGGCCTTAGCACAAGCTGTCAATCACTTGTATCATGTAAGCAGTTATGTCAGTGTGGGCTGCTGCCAACAATAACCTGAAACTCTTTTGCTGTTAAGACTAAGCTTTTGTGATTATGCATCCTTGCCTAATTCACTTCTTTCCTAGTTGACTGATTTTTCTCATCATTTGAGAGCTTTTGTCTCCAGGAAACTTCTTGGTTTCCCTGTACTCTGGCACACTGACCTTGACAATACCTTCTCTATGTGCACTCTTTCCCCACAAAAGTTCCCCTGCCCCAAGACTTAAATATCACTGACATGCCAATATCCTCTAAGGTGCGCACCGCAACAGAGATATAAACATGTGCTGTGTAAGCTTAGATGTAAAACTTAAATGTCTAAGAATGGTCACTGATTTTTATGTACTGTGTATTGCATAGCTCAACAACAGAACATGATATGAATGTCTTGGCTTATAAAAATCATTTACATTGTCTCATTCATATAAACACCCAGAAATAGACATCTGGCTAAAAATGTTCTCTCTAAAATAAAAAACTGTGGCTATCTACTTTTACTATACCATTTCTGTCTTAAACAAAACTGAAATTACAGCTGTTTTACTCTAATACTCAGTAGATATGAGTAGTAGGTTTTTGAGCTTATATATGCTATTTGTGATAATTAGACTTCATTGCTATATTGACTAATTTAGCATCACTGTGAGAAGTGAGTGTACCCTGTACAAATGCGCATTCATTATATGGTCATAGCCATTTCAAGGATGCCAGTACCTCAGACTCATGAAAATGGTATCCTTTCTCTGGTTAGGATCAGGGAAATGGCAAGGCCCAACTTAGCCTGATCTAACTACTGATGTTGATGAATGGTTGACCTTGAGCTAAACACAGTATGCACAGAATGTACCAACCACAGCTGTATTCTCCAAGACTTCAATAGGCTGAGACTGCTTCCCTACAAAGACTGTTTGATGAGATTAACCTGCTTCCTCAGAGCTGTATATAATAAACCTGCCTCCTCAGAGCTGGGTGTAATAAAAGTACTAACTTTCCTGGCTGCTGTGTAGCTACCCATCAGAGCCCACAGTCCTACCTTCTGATCCCAGCTTTTCTGTGAGTCTGTAATTTCTTTATTCCTGGTCACCCAAGTTAGGTCCATCCCCAAGCTATGCAGGTCACAACATGTCCCAGAGAGAGGATACATCCACATTCCTCCTGTGTCCTGAGGACTTGAGGCTGAACTCAAAATTAATGGACCAATTCACTTGTTGGAAGTAATTTCAAGAAAGGATATCATTTAGTTTGAGTAATGGTTATCATTCGTTCTCCCATCCAAGTCTACAGTGAGGGAATATAAGTAGGATCAAAATGTTAAAGTATGTAGCTGTCCAGGAAAGGAATGTGTCCAGTTTTAAAAATGCCGACAAGGCAGTGTGAATCCAACAGCTGATGTCTTAACAATAAGTTAATCTCATTGTTGAGAAACTTCATGCTCTATACTCAAAAAGATACCTTGAGAGTAAGACCTCAGCCATGGAAGGTTCCATTTATGTAATTATAAATTTCATTTAAAAGGAGGTAGTCTAAACCAAAATGTTACTGAAGGGGTTCTCTGTGCAAAGTCAACCACCCAGAGAAGTGTTGTGCCAGCTTCATCACTCAAAGAAAAAAAGTACACTGTGGCCCAAATGAGACATGTTACATCTTAAACTTGCAGTGGAACTTAGTAGCATCATCCACGTGGAACTATTTAGCAAACATGCAAAATTCAAGAGTGAGGGAACAATGAAGGCTTATGCCAAAGTTCCAGATTTCCACAGGCGATGTGAGAAAAGGTCTTGAGAGACGGTAGCATAAAGTGGTGAAGGTAAAAGCTAAATTGTACTAAAGATATCAATCAGGATGATAAAGATGCCAGGACTATGGGGCAAAGGGAAGATGCATGCCCACATGAACTTGGCTAAGAATGAGGCTACATGTGCTGCAGGGGGCAGAGCAGGAGAGGTGGGGCTAACCACCAGATGCCCAATATGAGCTGCAGGATTTGATATTGTTTACAGGGCTCTGCAAGATAAGGTTGACTTTAGTCATCTCTGGATAGCCAATTATTTGTGCTTCATCTATGATGATAGACTCCCTTTTTCTCAGGGGGTTCTGACTTCTCCCCTGATCTTTGTAATTTCAGGTCTCGTAAGGAAGTCACACAGTCCTGATTTCACATGAATAAAGGTACACAGATTCAAGCTTTCTCACTTCAAGACCATCTGAGATTTATCATTTATCCTCTGCTGCTGGGGAGCATCTCACCAGGCCTGCCCTCTGGCTCACTGGGCCTGGGCCTCAATGGACATGGGACTCCCTGGGCCTGTGTCTTGTCTGCAAGCTAACCAGGCCTGCCCTTTTGCCCAAACCTCTGCTATGCAAAGCACAGCAGCTTGACCAAGAATTGTAGCACTTCGGTATCTTCCATAGCTTTGGAACACCTGAGTTTCCATTACCACAGGCAACCTCATGCTAAAAGACCTAAACTATAACATTCTTTGAAAAACCTTTTCCATATACCTGCTTAGTGTACTGGGGCCTCACCCTAAAGTGC
Organism: Psammomys obesus; assembly: GCF_907164565.1. Taxonomy (NCBI): domain Eukaryota; kingdom Metazoa; phylum Chordata; class Mammalia; order Rodentia; family Muridae; genus Psammomys; species Psammomys obesus. The sequence goes on from NW_026596079.1 coordinate 35,513,962, forward strand.
TCTAGCTGCCTCTGAAAGAAACAGAAACCCTGTTCTTCCATCTGGAAGCTGACTCCAGGACCCCAGCTGAGATCCAGGCCCCCGACAAAAGGAGAACAACAATTATCCATGGTGGATTTTGATCTTGGTTTGGTCCACCCACTATTTCTTTGTTTTACCACCATTCCTTATTTGATTGGTAATCTTTATTACCTATAATTGTTTATTGAACTTATACCACATACACTTTGTTTTTGTTTCATTTTCTTTTTCATTTTAGGGACATGTAATTAAAAAACTGCCTTTATTTTCAGATGTGATTTTGGACTTTTGAACAATGTTGAAACTGTTAAAGACTATCAGGACTTTAAAGATGAGCTAAGTACATTCTGAATTGTGAGAAGAAAATGAGACCCCAGGAGTCAGAGGTAGAAAGTGATATGTTTGTTGTGTCAAGTTGAGAAAGAGTGAAGCTTTGATGATTAATCTTCAATGTTAACTTGATCAGATTTACAATTGCTGTAGAAATACACCTCTGACTGTTTCTACCAGACCATTTTCAGAAAAGTTTAGCTGAGAAAGGAGGAACCACCCTGAGCATTTGTTTATCACATAGGCTAGGGTCAAATTATAAAGAAAAAGCACAATATAGAGAAAGTAAGCTGAACCTCAGTATTCATAAATTTCTGTTTCCCAACTATGTGCAATAAGACCAATTATCTCACATTTATGCTTTCTTCAACATGATTGACTTCACTCTCCAACTTTTAGAAAAAATAAATAATTTCTTCCTGCAATTTCTTTTGTTATATATATTTTTTGTCAGGGAAAAAAAAAGAGTAGCAAATACACCACTTAAATGTTTCTAACGTGCTTATCAAATTATATGCTGGCTAAAGAGATGATAGAATAGGTATCTTAGTCACTTTTCTATTGCTGTGAGAACACACCATAGCCTGGACAACTTATAAAAGAAAGAATTTATTGGGGCTAACAGTTCCAGTGGGTTAGTCCATGGTCATCAGGGTGGAGAGCATGGCAGTAGGCAGGTAGGTATGGCACTACAGTTGTACATGAGAGCTTACATCCTGTTCCACAAGTAGGACACAGAGTGAGAAGTGACTAGAAATGGTATGTGCTTCTGAAATCTCAAAGCCCATCCTCAGTGACACACCTCCAACAGGGACATATCTCCTAATCCTTCCCAAGCAGTTCCACCAACTATTCTGTTAAATCATTCTCTGATTTGTCACCTTTTCTGTCACTCAATTAGGCATCACTTTCAAACATGGGTGCTTCCTTCTACAAACTGTCTTTGTCTTCATTTTTGGGAATTATAGGCGTGTACTACCACACTTGGACCTAAGCTTTTCTTTACCTGACATTCGCTTTACGCCAGGCTGGCCTTGAGCTCAGAGATCTGCTTTCCTCTGTCTCTTGGGATTAAAGGCATGTCTGTATTTCAGCCAAATCACACAGACCAAATCACATAGAAGGTCATTGGTTGTGATCTCTTGCCAAAGCAGCCATGTTCTGAAATAAAATTCGCTTACAAAACATTACTCCATTAATTTTAAAAATCAAATGCTAACAAGGATCATTTTAATACATCTACAGATGAGCAAAGAATCAGTAATATATTTGAGCACATACAGTAAGTTCCACAAAAAAGAACAGCAATGAAACTAGAATTTTTCAGGCTATCTTGAAAAAAAAGAGTAAATGAGGGACAGTGTTGTACAATTCATTGGTCTTATTATTTCATAACAATTATCAAAATAATCTATTGTTTGTCAATTGATGTTTGTGAGAGACTCCAGAATCAAGATCCATCATTCATTTTTTTATCTATTCCACAATCTCACATTCATAATCTTGCTTAGAAGTTTGAATTTAATAAAATTAAATAAGTTCAACCCTAGTCTTTTCCAAAATAAAGAGATTATGATTAAAATTAGTTTGTGACTAAATTGAGTGATGTGTCATTCTTGGGTTTTTAGGAGACAGTAATATCAAACTACAAGATGAAAGAAAATTCAATAAAAGATGTCTATGTTCCAAAAAGTGACCACACTTACGAAACTTGACCAAATAATACTTCGATGCAGATTCTAGCCAGGTTAATAAATTACTGATTTTGTAGCAGATAAACAAATGAAAAGTCATTAGAGAACTACTCTATAAACATCTGAATACATTATTGTTCTTGAACTCCTTGGTTACTCTTTTAACAACACACTCCTTATCAAAAACAGAGAACTCAAATTCCACATTCCCTTGGGAACAAGCCCATAGTACTGAGTAAGACTTTTTAAGATTCTACTTCAAAGACTTGGGAAATGAACTTGTGTTTATAAGAATGTTTTCTCAGCTAGCCAACAACTTTATCTTAGTAAGAAAATCGAAAAGCAAGGGCATCTATGAAAGCCGCTCATGACTGAACACACTTAACAAAGTTCTCTGTGTCGAGTTTTTCCACCCTCACATAGGGATTTGTTATTTCTTTCCTGACCAAATTAGTACTTACACATCTGACCTTGATAGCCTCTCTTGAGGGTCTGTCAAGTACCATCTTATTTTTAATGTTTTCCAGTCTTTCTGCATCTTCAATTTCATTCTTTTCACTGAATCTTTCCATTCAAACACTAAACTACTAAAATCAGATCCTATTCAAAGTAAAGAAGTATAAATCAGAAACATCTGACCTTGCATATCCTAAATCACATTTTTTCACTTCAATCTCAAAGTTTTGAAAGTATTGAAAGACAAATTTCCATGTCTCTTTTGATTCTATCACGACTTCTTTTTTCATAAATAACAGATAAATTGCCTATCAATACCATTTTCACCAATCTGCCTATCCTATATACTTTCTATCATCCTTAATACACTTGCAAATCTATACATTTCTATAGACTGTTCTTTCATCATTTATTTTGTCTACCCCGCACAATGTCAACAGATATGCTCCAAAAATTGCCTTGGATCTTTTTGTTCTTTTGCTCTGAAAATCTGTCTTTCTACACGCATTTACCTCGAGAAATCCTGCTCAGTCAATAAAATTATAACTGTCATTTCTAAATAGATAGCTCTCACACTATATGTCCAACCTCACTTCCTTACTGAACACGAGTACTTAACATTCATCTCACTAGATTTCTTCACCTATGTGGTCTGGGAACTTAGAAATTAGCATATCTGACATTTAACTTCCCTCAGCCTCTGTCTCTCCCTTTAAAACACTAGTACTCAACTTTAAATCACTAATCCCTTGATATCCGAAGCTTAAACCGCCCCCATGATGTCTCTATCATATTTTCATACTTACCTATCATGTGACATGAATATTGATATGTGAGACTCTCTAATTCTCTCCACTTCTCTGTCTTCAACAATGTCTTCTCTCATATAGTTTACATATGATAGCTAGCCTAGACCCAACTAAAAGAGGAATTGCCCAGATAAATTCCTGTGGGCATGTCTATTGCGGATGTCTTGACTATAAGTTGATGTAGGAGGCCCAGCCCCTTTTAGACAGTATCATCCTCTGAACAAGTCTTTGCTGTATATAAAAGCTGTAATATAGAACCGTGAGCAGCATTCCTCTGTGGTTTCTGTTTTAAGTATTTGCTTGCATTTAGACCCTGATTTCTCTTGATTGATTGCAATCTGTAAAATGAAACAAACTCTTTCTTATCCTAAGTTGCTTTGGTCATGGCGTTTGTCACAGCAACCAAAAAAATTGAGACTAATAACAGCTAAGTTTTCATGGGGCTTAGCTCTAAATGTTCACTTTCTTGTCTAAAACCTAACACAACCCTGTACTAGTCAGAGAATAATCTGACACTAACCCTGTTACTTTTTGATGGTCTGCCTCCAAGCACTTGTACCATGCTGTTTCCCACAACTTCCCTATTCTGTAATACGGAACTTTGAAATTCCCATACTCATTGGTATTTTCTGTTTTTGTTCTGGAATATGTTATTCCCTTGGCCTAGAATCCTCTATGCCCAGCCAGTTCTTCTATCTAGGCATAACCAAATTGTACCCTTTGTTCAGGGGATTGGCTCAGATTCCAATTTTCTTGTAAAATATTTCTTAACTTTTCAGCTGGAAGTAATCATTTTCTTTGAAGAAAACTTAGATGACTTTCTTTATATGATCTATGACATTGATCACTCCTGGCATTGTAGTATTATAATTATTTTTGTTCAGTTTCAGCAAACAGTTAAGCATCTACATGTACTAAATGCACTGGTAGATATTATAAATGCAAACTTGTAATAGTCTATGTTCAGATCCTGAAGTAGACTCCAGTGATGAGTATAGATTATTCATCTCCACAGCAAAGTAAAACAGAATTTGAATAGAAAAATATAGTTTTTCCATCCATGGGATGTTAAAAGATTGTAAAAACTTAGTTCATAGAAAAGATGATGGTAATGGGAATGTTTTTAGGAAAGTAAGGAAAAGCAGCATTTGCCTTAATGCAATACTACGTGCAGAACTTCTGAAAATGTGTCTGCATATATTTTAGTCTATGCTAAGATTGTCTAGTTAAGCATTCTTTTATTTCTTCCTTCTCTCTTACTGTAGGACTAAAGCAATTAAGTGTTTAGAAATTAAATGAAGAAGAAAACTGTTATTAGGAATGATCTTGAATATTTCCTCATGAGAGTAAATTTTTAAAAAGCAGTGTTAAGTTCATGCTTAGTAATGAAGAAGTATTTCTTTATAAGTGTTGAAAATGAGTGTTACTTACAAGGAAACATGTGCATATCTGCTCTGATTTGAGTATGTTCCTTACAAAATTTAGGATTTGGACAAGTGTTAAACAAGAAGGTCCCTTTTTTGTGAATGAGACAAAGACATAAAATGGGCTTTCATACAATTTTCAGACTACCTTTTATTTTTTTCTGACCTTTTTTGTTGAAAATAGTTTTTTCTTACAAAATATATTCTAATTCTAATTTTCCTTTCAGTTCTTCTTTTCCTCTCCTGTCATTCAGATCTGTCCCTTCCTGTCTCTAGTTAGAACATAAAAAGGATTATAAGGGTTAATAGTAAAATATAATATAATAATATGAAACAGCAAAAACCACATTGGAATTGGACAAAACAACAAACAGAAGAAAAAGAGACCAAGAAAAGGTACAAGAAATAGATACAAATGCAGAGACCTACTCATTCACACACACAGGAACCCCTGGCCTGGATTACCTAATTCAGAATGATTTTTCTCTAGTTTCCTCCATTTACCTGCAAATTTCACTATTTTAATTTTAATAGTAGAGTAATATTTCATAGTGAAAATGTATCACATTTTTTTTTATCTGTTCTTCTGTTTACAAACATTTGGGTTTCCAATTTCTAGCTATTGGGAATAGAGAAGGAATATATGTGGTTAAGCAAATATTTCTGTGGTAGGAGGAAACATTCTTTGTGTAAATGTCTAAAAGTAGTATAACTGGGTATTGATGTGGACTGATTCTCATCTTCCTGAGGAGCCACCACACTGAGTTCCATAGTGGTTAAGTGAGTATGAGTGTACACTTCCACCACAGTGAGTGAATGGTCCACTTATTCCATAGCCTTGCCAACAATGCTTCCATTTCTTTTATTGATCTTGGCCATTCTGACAGGTGTAAGATAAAATATCAAATTAGTTTTAATTTGCGTTTCCCTGATTCCTAGGAATATTAAACATCTTCTTAAGGGTTTCCCAGCCATTTGAGTTTTCTCTCTCTCTCTCTCTCTTTTTTTTTAAAGAATTCTCTGTTTAAATCTGTAATCCATTTTTAAAAAATAAGCTATTTGTTTACTTGATATTCAATTTTTGAATGCTTTATATATTTTGGATATTAGCTCTCTATTAATATGTGTGTGTCTTGCTAAAAAGTCTTTTCCTGTTCTGTAGTCTGCTACTCTGTTCTTAGCCAAAGGGTCTTTTGCCATGCTAGTACCTCATAGATAGAGGTCAGTGAGCAAATCAAAGGTGTCTCTTGTTAGAGGCTACTGTAGCTGGCCACTCTATAGAAAAGAGTGATGGTCCCTAGGCATAACAGATAGTAATTCTTCTGATGATGTAGGCAAAAAATATTGAGACCTTCAGCAAAGGAGGCAAAACATCAACGTTAATAGGCACCTGGGATGCGCTGACTCAATCTTCATGGTCAACTTTGGTAGTTTCATTGCTTCAGTGGAGGAAGTAAATGCACATGTGGTAGCCAGTGTGGGTGCTGATATACTGCCCTTTCACCCCTGCCCAAGCCATCTTCTGACATTTCTGGTGTTTTATTATTTTTGGATTGCTTTGTTTTGTTTTATTTTTGTCACCAATCCTTTCTTTACAGAGTTTTTATTGCTTCTAGGATACATCACTCAGGATGATCTTTTCTAGCTCCCACCATTTGCCTTCACATTTCATGATTTCCTTGTTTTTAATTTCTGAATAGTATTCCATTGTGTAAAAGTACCACAATTTCTGTATCCATTCCTCTGTTGAGGGACATCTGGGTGGTTTCCAGATTCTGGCTATTACAAATAAGGCTGCTACAAACATGGTTGAGCAAATGTCTTTGTTGTATACTTGAGCATATTTTGGATATATGGTTCAGAGTGGTATAGCTGGATCATGAGATAGCACTATTCCTAATTGTCTGAGAAAGCACCAGATTGATTTCTAAATGGTATATGCTCACTTATAAGTGGATGTTAGACATATAATATAGGATAAGCATACTAAAATCTGTACACCTAAAGAAACTAAGAAATAAGGAGGACCCTGATTAAGATGATCAATCTTCACTCAGAATGGGAAATGGGATGGACATTGGAAGAGGGAGAAAACAGAGAACAGGACAGGAGCCTATCACAGAGGGCCTCTGAAAGACTCTACCCAGCAGGGTATCAAGCAGATGCTGAGACTCATAGTCAAACTTTAGGCAGATTGCAAGAATCTTATGAAAGAAGGGGGAAATAGAAATACCTGGAAAAGACAGGAGCTCCACAAGGAGAGCAACAGAACCAAAAAATGACAGGGGTCTTTTCTGAAATTGATACTCCAACCAAGGGCCATTCATGGAGATAACCTAGAACCCCTGTACAGATGTTGCCCATGGCCTCTCAGTCTCTAAGTAGGAAATTCCTAATAATGGGAACAGGGACTGTCTCTGACATGAACTCAGTGTCTGGCTCTTTGATCTCCTCCCACTGAGGGGGCAGAAGCCTTACCAGGCCACAGAGGAAGACAATGCAGTCAGTCCTGATAAAACCTGATAGGCTAGGGTCAGAGGATCTCCCCTATCAGTGGAATTTGGGAGGGGCATGGGATGAGATGAAGAAGGTAGGGTGGGAGTGGGAGGGGTTAAGGGAAGGGCTACAGCTGGGATACAAAGTGAATAAACTGTAATCAATATAAAAATAAATATTTTTTAAAAAGAGTTTTTGTTGAATCCTTGAGTATTCTGTAAGTTATTCTGATTTGTAATGAGTTCTCTATGCTTCTTGTTCTTTAGAGGTGATGAAAGCTTAGACTCACTATTGTTCCATCCTTGTGATGATACTCCTTGTCAGTTTTATAGTGTTTGGAGTGAGCACATTGGCATATGGCAAATATCCAAGAGTCTTTGATTGCGTTGTCTTACATTTCTTCTTTTAAGGATGATGTATTATAAATTAGCAATGAAAAAGATAAATTCATTTTTAAATAAGAATTATTTTCTGGAAAGAATCATTTTCTTAAATAATACAAGACTAAAAGCAAACACATAAAAGTAGCATAGAAGGACCCTAGTTGTCATTCAACTGTGATTCTATAACCTGACAGAGGAAAACTTGTTGCTAATCATGAGAAGAATAAGGATTTTTGTTTTGTTTTGTTTTCTGAAAAGGTGATTCTCTCAATTATACCTGAAGTTCAATCATCAACTTATCCTATTTTAAGGTGGGCATGATGACGTGTTCTTCTCTAACTGCAGCACTCGGGAGGGGGAGGCAGTTTGATCTCTGTAAGTTTCAGGCTATCTAGGGCTATTCATAGAGGCCCTGTCTTCCACAAATACCCAAATTCGTCACATATACTACCTTAATAATATTTCTGCTAATAAGAAATAGAAAATTATTTTCATGTTTCATTTTCTAATTTACTGTCCAGGGAAAATAGCAAATTTTGCTCTTGGCAGTTACTAGAAAATCAAAAAAATTAAAATCTTGATGAAAACCCATATGTTAAAGTCCATATCTAAACTCCAGGTCAAAAAAGACAAAAACAAAATCCTATGAATTTCAGAGGGATAGCTGCCAGAGAAATTTAAACAGCAGTGTTGACAGGAGGCCAGCAGAGCAATATCACAGAAACAACAACATATAATTGGATACTTGATCTGTGTCACACTGCAGTTAAGTCAAGATAATGAGAACTAAGTCCTGGCAAGGTTTGAAAAGCCTACCATCATTCTAAAGGTGAAAAAGAGTATTTCACAGCCAAAGAACTTAAAGCAGTAAATGAACCAAGACACATTCACAGCAGAGTGACAGCTCTAAAGAGAGAAGCCAGAGAAGGTCACATGTGAGGAACAACCAATCTAAATACAAATAACTGTGACTGATGTACAGATATGCAGTCATTCTATATGTGCATACATGCATAAGCTATGAGTGGTAAGTCTGTCACGAACGAGTGTTTATCCTGTCCACCTCTAAACTACCCAGATGCTTGAACACTTTCCCATCTAGCCAACAAAAAGCATCCTCTTGTTTGGAACCTTCATCTTATTGTAGAATATTTGGTTTTTGTACATAGAAAACCCAGTTGTTAGCAAAATATAAAAGTTTAAATAGGTGTCAGATGTAGTTACTTGTGTCCTGAAAAGATGCAATTTGGGTGTACCTCCAGAGATAAGAATTTAAGAATGTAAAGCTCCTACCTATTTTAAGACAAGTTGCTTGGGAGAGGATTGAGGTCTTGTTGGGATCCGTAAGCAGGCATCTCTACAGCCAGCTCCAAGGGACCTGACAAACTGGATATCAGTTATCTGTGAGAGCACCTATAGACCTCCTGTGGGCCACATGAAACCATCTGCACATGCTCTGAATCACCTTATAAAAGAACTTGCACCACCTCCTTTCTCTCTCTCTCCCTACCCAGAGACAGTCTCTGTGACCCCTTCCCCCTTCCCTTAATAAACGTCCCACATGGATCACTTGGCGTAATTTGTGAGTCCGCAGTTACTTTGATGCACAATCCTAACAGCTCCCTTTTGGCTTGGAAGAGCTCCTTCGGAGGACCTTTGGGTAAGAGATAGGGATTTTCTCTCTGGGATTGCAGGAACAACAGAAGGGCAGTCTGCAGGACACAGGTAAAACAGAATTCTAGGAAAAAAGAACTAAGGAGCCTCTTAGGTTTGGAGGAGTTCAAGAAAATGGTAGACTAGCTAGGTAAAAGGACACAAATAGAAATTTCTAAAGAATAGCAGTTTAGTTGTAGAAGCAGGCTTGTAAATTTGTATATAGTTTCTATATAGTTAAGAAAATAATGTTACCTGGTTGAGCTAGCAGGTTTTTACCTCAGTTTATACCTGCTGTGTCTTTATTGGTACAAATATTAGAATAATTTAAAAAGATAAATATTACATCATCTTTCTATAGATATGTAACTAAGCTTAACAAACTTCATGCTGGCAAGGAAATGGGGGAGGGGGAGCAAAAGCCTTGCTGACATAACCAAAGCACAGAGAAAATTGTAATCTGTGTTTCTATCTGTCTCAAAGCTAATCCTACCTTAATTACAAACTCAAACCTAAAACCAGTAGTGCCATAGATTTACAAATTCTTTGGTGAAAAAGAAAAAAAAAAGGTAGAATTCCAAAATGAACCTGGAAACATGAGCATTCAAACCAGATGTGGCAGTGCATGCATTTGACCCCAAATCATAGGCTACTGAGGCATAAATATTGTCATGAGAGCCAAGCCAGCCTGGGATACAGAGTGAAACACTGCTTAAACACAAACAAAACAAAAATCAACGAAGAAAAGCAATGAATACCTGCTTTTAACTAGTTGTTAAGTGGAATGAAATTATCTGATACTAATCACAATATAGATATTTCAAAAGTGCTAGAGCTACAAAATATAAAATCCTTTTAATAATTTGAGCACAGATGCTAAGGAGAAGACTCAATGGCTGACTGCTCACTGTTCTTGCAGAGACCTTGGGGTCAATCCTACTGTCCATGTAACAGCCCATAACCATGTGTAACTCTAGGTCCTGCAAATCTGAAACCCTATTCTAACTTCCTCTGGCTCCTACACACACATGGTACACATTCATACAGTCATACCAACACACTGCATAATAAAAAATAAATAAATAAATAAATATTGAGAAATTAATTTAGAAGGAATTTAAATATAACAGTGGAGAGAATACTTCAACCAAATACCATATGCTACGGAATAAAAACCCCAGTATCAGGAATGGATTACATTTTTGATTTGTTGGCCAAATATTTTTCCCATAGGACTCCCCCAAAACAGAACAGTCTAGTGCCACTGTTAATTGGTTATCTCCCATAACACTATTACTATTGCTGATGACACCAAATACTTGTCATTAAACATGGAGAAATTAAGCCTGTGCCCAATTAGAAGGTTCACCTCTACAGACTATCATCCGTAGTTCTGAAAGATATTATACATGATACATAAAAGTAAAAATAAAAGTTATCATCAATCTCATTCAGCTATAAGCCCTAAGAGCTTCAATAATTAGACTGTGAATTATACTCACTGGCACAATTAAGTGGCTTTTCTGTTAGAATCTATTTAGCTCAGGAAATGGCCATGTTTAAGAATCCCTATGGAGCTACCTGATCTTACCATAAGTTAGTGTACCTCTAGATATTTTCTTCTCTGTGTGTGTAGCAAATAGGCTAAAATTGAGACAAAATATGGCTCACCTCTTCTTTCTGCAACCCACTATTACATTAAATTAGAGTCATTACAGACAGGAACCAAATGCAGTAGAGTTGCAATTAGTATAATACAAGGAACTGAGAGAGAAACCATGCATCCTTAGCTGGCTAAGGCTTGAACAATTGTTGGCAAGTATCTGCTGCTCTCTACCAAGAGCTCTCCAGGTGTAGGATATGTAGGGTGACAATATGGTCAGAGGCAGAAAAGAAACCTTTAAAAGGACTCATGATAAACCAAGACTTTAAAGAGATACCTCCTTCTAAACCATGTCTAATTAGTGGTTTTACTGGTAGCAAGCAAAGAGATAATAAACTACCCCATTAAAATGCTACACCTATTAAAATGCTGTAGCAATACTTGTAGAACACGGGGAGGTCATTCAAGAGGGAGGAGTTGGTGAGAAGAGAAAAGGGTGGAAATGATGTTCAACAACACTCATGTTGAAATTCTCAAAAAGAAAAAAATAACTAAATTAAAAATCAGGTTGTATTTTCTAACAAACTGTACGATCAAATATCACCATATATGAACACATATAAGCCACACTGTAAAACTCAACGGCTACAGAAGTATTAGAAAAAGCTCCTTGGGGGCTCTCCGGGATCCCCAAGACCTCCCAGGACTCCTGAGCCAGAGGATCAGAACCCTAGGTAAGCGCTCTTGTCTTGGTCAAGTTCTGTGTCTCTGTTCTATCAGTGAGTGACAAGGATAGGTAGTACACCAGCTGATGAGCCGGCAGACAGATGCCACGGAGATCTCGGAGACGTCCCAGATCCCTGTGGGGCAGTGCTCCCCAATAGCACTGTGAGGGACACGGGGTCCCAAATCTGTTTGATAGGCCTAGAAAGTGGGTAGCTCTCACAGACAGGAAGTGCCGCCAATGTACTGGTTTTGGGTTCTTACCTGCTCGCCTGGCAGAATCTGTTGTTTGTGTTTGTGTTTCTGGCTGTCTAGTCACTGCTGAGTGAGAAAAGAAAGTGCTTGAAATTACAGCTGGAGGAAGTAAGGAAAGTTTTGTCTGTCTGTTTAAATGTATGTATGGCTATTGTATGTTTGTTTTTGACTGATCTTAAATGGTTGATATGCTCTGTATGTCTTGTTTAAAGGTTGAGAGCTATTGGATATGTTTAAAGGTTAAATTCAAACTCTTGTTTAGAACATATATGTGTGCCTATGTGTTTATGAGACCTGTAAACATGTGTTTAAAGAGCAACCATGTGGCTTCTCATGCATGTGATGTGACTCTGCCATCTTGAGACTGCCACATGGTGTGGGTCAAGGAAAGAAAAAAAAAGATTACAGAACCTCTTAGTCGAAATGAATTTTGTTTATCATTCTATTTCCTTTTAGACTAAGACAAGTCTCATTTTAAATTGGTATTTAAAATTTAGAGATTGGATTGTTTGCACTGGTGAATTTTGGTTTTAAAATCTGTTTTTGACTTTTAAAATTATGGTTATGCTTTGTGATTTCACTCCTAAAAAGGGTACTTTGTTTGATATTGCAAAAACAGGTTTTGGAGAATGTTAAAATGTTTAAGTCTATAAAACGTTTTAAAGTTTATCAGGCATTTTAAATGATGATCTTGGGCAGTCTAGCAAAGAACTTGGAACACTTTCTCAATCCTTTGGGAGAGGATAAAAAAAAAAAAAAAACTTTGGTATTTATTTTATTAATTTTGCCAAATGAAACTAAGCCATACTATTTGAGCCAACTGAGAAAATTGCAGTTTTTACAGTGTATCATGTAGAGAGCTGCTTGTTTCTTAAACTGCCTTTTTTTTTTTTTTTTTCCAAAAAACATGTTTTCACCCTGGCCTTCACCTTGAGACAGAAAAGAGGAAGTTTCGCTAAATTCCTTAAAACTTGTTCCAAGTTCCTTAAGGTTTGTTTATGTGACCTTGGACCATATTTGCTACAGGGAAGTAATTTTAGAAAAAGAGTTTGGCAGTTCCAGAACTTCTTTTTTGTATTGATGTGACTTGTTTTTGCTTTGCCTATAAAAAATAAATCGTGGAATAAGCCCATGCTGGGCTCAGGCAGGATCATGTCAGGATGGAAAGGATTTTGATGGGAAGTTTTTATGTTGTCTGAAAAGCAAGAGACTGGGATATTAAAGAAAAGAATAGCTTGTCTAGAGTAAGAATGTCTGATTAAACTATAAAAATGGAGCTAGGAAAAGCTAGCCTAAAGGTATATAGAATGTTACGGAAGGTCCCCAGAGGGCATATGAAGTGTATTTGCTTTGGTTCTTCATACCTGCAAATATGACTTGAGAAAGAACTGTAAAATATGATGTTCTTCATTTAAAAGAGTGGTGATTCTTCAATGAAAAAATGTTTTCTTATGTTCTTTAGAGGGAGAAGAATTCTGGCCAATAGGTTTGGTGTGGCCAGAATAGTTCAAACAGTTTAAAATTGTTTTGTACTATTCTGTTATGCAGTTGGTTCTAAAACTTATTTGATTACAATGTTAGAACTTTTGGTTATGGGAATTTGTGAATGTGCCACAGAGCTTGCTGTACAGTAGGAGGTAGCAATGCCATCAGCTACACCTAATGACTGTTTTATATTGTCAGCCACAGCCTGTGACAACATGTGGCTAGCCACCATGTTGGTTCAGAGATAAAGAGGTTGGAGTCATGGTTTTGCCACCATCTTGGTTTAGGGCTACCAGCTGTGTTCAGTTCTCTGATTAGTGCTAAGTGCAACTTTGTTCCGTTAAGCTTTTTGCTGTTCCGTTTTAATGCAATGTGGCAGGATCAGCAAGATTTGCTAGCCTCTCTATGAACTGTATCAGATTAAAGGGTTTGTTTTGATTTTAGTTCAGAAAGAGCAGATTTAAAGTTATGTGATGGACTGCAGTTGAATACAAGATTGAGCTTTACCTAGTCCCTTTGTTTAGGTTTTTTTTTTTTTAAGGTTAAGCCTAGGATGGGTAACTATGAAGTTTGCCTATGTAGATCTACTTAAAATATAGTCCTAAAATATGCATCTAAGGAATATGCCAGAATTAGAGATTATAGCATTCTGTTTTATAGGATACAGTTTAGAGCAGATGATAAAGATGGACAAAGAGTAACTCAGATATGCTGGCCCTCAAGCTTGTCAGAGATCTGATGAATAAGGCATTTTAACATGTGTAAGCTTATTGTGACAGAGAGTCCCCAAATCCTGGTAGTAGCTCCCCCAAAGTCCCCAAGAAGATTTGGGCACAGTGACAGATGACTGTGACTCTGGATTGTGGTATGCTAACCATTGGGCAAGACTGCCTCAACTGGCCCACTACTGGGGCCCGGCCTAAACTGTTGACAAAGCTTTGGACACCTGGAGATACATTGTTTTACATTGTGGGAGGTGAGGTGAGGTCAATCTCCTTTTTCCACAGAAGCAGTCTCTCTTATTCTGTGCCTGGCTGGACCACCTCTGCTCATGGTGTCATAAGACCACAGGAGCCAGGGACACTGCCCAGGTGATGGACTAACTAGTCATCTCTGTCATTTGGATTGGTACATGGATTGGTTCATTTATCTAGCTGGTAATTTACTCTTCTCAGGTCTCTGATCACATTGATGGCTAGGCTAAGCTTATGGTAACTTCGCAGCTAAAGAGCAGAAAATTAGATCCACTGTTAGCTCATTGGTCAGTTAATTAGCTATTTAGAAGTACTAGGTACTAGATCTTTTATTTAGAAAGGCAAATAGGTTTGCCTTGCTCACAGGCTTCATGTTAGTTACTCATGTCTTATGATGAAAAGCTGGATAGAAAGATAATGGAGTTTATGTAGGGTCTGAGGATATGGGAGTTTAGGTTGTGAGAATCTAGAAAGTTTTGTTTGATCTGGGAAAATGTTTCAGGGTTGATAAATGCAAGAAAGATTGGAGAATCTAAGTAGGTGTTTTAAGGTATATGAATATGGAAAGATATAGAAAAATTATTTAAAGCATATTAAAAATGTGAGACATTTTAGATTTCTCCCCCCTCTTTGCTATTGTTGTGCTTATTTTATTATAAGATTTCAGAAGTTCAGTTTTGAAGTTGATCAATAGAGTTCTGATACACTGATGGAGCACTGACTGATTATTATTCAGTCATAAGCTTGAGATTTTAATTTCCTTTGGTTGTCTCCTGAAGATAGACTTAAAGGTGCTTCTCATCATGCTGAAAACACCTGTTTAATGTGTATATCTGACCCAAAAGCCATAGCTTTTACTATGGCATTCTTAACATCTGAGGTAGACTTTAACACAGGAATATCTTAAACCTATTCCTTCTAGCTGCTTTGTTAAGGACAGTCCAAGCATCCGGGGTTTAGCAGTAAAGCCATTAACGTATTTCTGCCTAACTTTCTAGTGTGACATGGAGATGGAGCCTAAAAGTAGATGCTGGGTGTACAAAAAGTGGCTGAGCTCCACTGGTGGCTGATTACCAACAGCTGTGTTAGAGTTTCAGACTGTGGACACACTTAATTGTTTAAGAAGGTTACAAAACAAACAGCTAAGAAGAACTGATACTCATTCAGTAGGATGCAGTTTTACCTGTTACTCTCAGAATGTTGTTATATTAGATTTGCTGATATGTTACTTTTCTGAGGTTTTTGTTTTGTTTTTAATATTTATTTCCTTGTGTGTACTAAAAATTCATGTGAGTTTCAGGAAACCAAAAAGTCATGAGGCCTGGATGTGGCATAGTTCAAATGGACCCCAGATGAGTTTTTCCTTTGGCCTTAGGATTTCTCACTTTTGCCATTTAATAGACAAAATTTAAGATCTGTCTCTAGTGTGAATTTGTCTCATCAGATTTCCACCTGGTTGACTCTATTCCAGGATCAGCTATGGACTGCAAGCTGAAATCTGGACTTGCTGGAAGCTGACATGATTGCTCCCTGCCTCTTCAGGTGGATCAACTAACCAGATGCTTTTGAGAACTGCTCCATTGCCCAGCTTTTGACTAGCATTTCAGCCTTCCTAGCCCCTGATGCCAACAGTCCTATTGTCAGCAATGAAGCAATTTCAGAAGACCCTCGCCCAAAATCCCACCTAGCATGCTGAAATGCTAAGTCAAAAGGAGCTCCCTGACAGTAGCTATTATCTTGGAAACCTGCTTAGCTGGAATAGGAACTAGTATTGCATCCTGGAGAGATACTAGAGAGAAAGGATTCCAGAGGATGGTTTATATCCTGGTATAGTAGTATAATGTAGGGCTTACTACCCTTATATCCACCCTGAAGGGACCCCTATTCATTTTGATTTTTACCTGTGGGCCTTGTATTTTAAATCACTTGATGGCTTTCATGAAGTAATGCTTGAGAATAATATAGCTAATGGTACTCAGATCCCATTATGGAAAGGTTAAATTTGGAGGACTGATTCCAGGGGTCATATCTGAAAGACCCAAGACTGGGTCTTCAAATGATCATGAGAAGGAAGGAATGAGAGACCAAAGGATTAAAAATCAGTGGCTATTTTTAAATTTAAAAGCCTGAACTAAGACCAGCCAAATGGAGATATGTCCAGCCTTAATGCCCCGAGGGGAAGAACTAGCCTTACTGCATTTTTTTCTGCCCACTAGAGATAAAGTTGCTAGGAAACTGGCCCATCCCCCTAAGAAGGGACACCAGATCATTAATGGTTTGGGGACCTTCCTATAGCCAATCAGTTCAAAATGCAGCATCCCTTTTGCATTTCCTGCTTGCCAGGCAGGAATCCCTGCTGCTTTGGGCATGTTGGGAGGGACCAGAATCTTTAAATCACCCAATTAACATGAGCATGAGGCTCTCACCGCTTAGGCAGTGAGGGTGTGAGCCCAAGCTGCAGCTTGTAATAATTTGTAATAAAAAGATCCTCATGTGTTTTGCAATGGACTTGACTCCTGTTGGTGGTCTTTTGGGGTATCGCAATTCGAGCATAACAAGATGTGACATATCTGCAGTGGATTTGCAGCCCCAGGCTTAGAAAAGTACTATAGCCCCCAGTGATTGCTGCCTTTCAGTCTCTGGGATCTATAACTGGATCAACTTCATACCTTATTTGTCTTGTATTCTCACTTGTTATATAGATGTCAATTCAGAGGCTTTGTTCACTGTTGAGGAAGGACACGTAAAGAAGAACACATATCCAACTGTAGTCACTACCCAAAGGTAGTTTGAATGAAAATGTCCCCCACAGACTCATAGGGGGTGACATTATTGGAGGTGTGGCCTTGTTGAAAGAAGTGTGTCACAGGATGGACTTTAAGGTTTCGGATGCTCCAACAAGGTCTAGTGTCACTCTTTCTTCCTGCTGCCTTCAGATCCAGATTCAGAACTTTCAGCTCCTTCTCCAGCACCATGTGTGCCTGCATGCTCCCATGCTTCCTACCATGATGACAATCAACTAAACCTCTGACCTGTAAGTCAGTACACAATTAAATGTCTTTTATAAGAGTTGCCTTGGTCAAGGAAACCATTCACAACAATGAAACCATAAGAGAAGTTACTATCAGGGACTGGGCTATTGCTGTGATAGGCCTGATCATGTTTTTTATTTGTAGGAATGTGGACTTTGGGAGTTAGATTAGAAAAGCCTTTGAACACTTTAAATGGGGCTTAATGGGCTATACTAGGAGGATGGAAGGTAATAGTACAGAGGGTGATTGAAAAGTGAGGACCTGGCTCAAGAGATTTCAGTGGAGAACAACATTAATATATGGCCTACAGCTCACTCTTGTGATATTTTAGTGAAGAATGTGGCTGCTTTCTGCCCTTGTCTAAAAGGTCTGTATGAGGCTAAGTTGAACAGTTAAAGGTTAAAAGCTTTGGCAGAAAAGATTTCCATATATACTATCATTGACTGTATTGTTTGGCTATTAGTAGCCAGTCTTTTGCACTTCTATTAAATTAGATAGATAGATAGATAGATAGATAGATAGATAGATAGATAGATAG
>NW_026596079.1:35531847-35617521 GCF_907164565.1 Psammomys obesus
TAGATAGATAGATAGATAGATAGATAGATAGATAGATAGATAGATAGATAGGGAGAAAGAGAGCACCAGGAAGTATAAACAGATTTCTAAAACACCTGATGTGACCTCAGAGCAAGTCCCCAGCCAGCTAAGCCTGCTAAGCTTTCATCTGGTGAATAGGAATTAAAGAAAAGTGAAAAAGAATTAAAAAAAAAAAAAGAAAAGAAAAAGAAAAGCTTATGGCTTGGGATGGTGGTGTTCACCCTGAATCCCAGCACTCAGAAAGCAGAGGCAGGCAGATCTCTGAGTTTGAGTGTAGCCTCATCTACTGATTAAGTACAAGGGCAGCCAAGATTAGGCAGTGAAGAAAATCATTAAAATGGAAAGCTGGTTAAAATGTATTTTAACAGGAGGGCTGTGTTCCAGCCCCAGCAATGAGCAGAACTTGGAAGGTTTAGCTATGTGGTTCTGGCATGAGTGTTAAGGATACAGAAGGGGGTTATGAAATCTTCTTCCATCAATAAGAAAAGCCATTGAGGACAAGTGTATGCCAGGGATGTCACTGCATGGAGGCCTAGAGAGGCCATTGCATAAAGGTCTGGAAGTGAAGCTTCGTATGTGTTGGAGACCGCAAGATGTTGGAGATACCAGAGCTGTAGAATACCTGTCAAGGAGAGCAGCTAACAGGGAGTGGAAACAGCCCAAGAGAAAGAAGTGTGTTATAGTCAACAAAACTAAAATCAGTTAGAGACCTGGAGTGCTTTGACACTAGACATGGAAATGCAGAGCTTGCCTAGTTTGCCCCATTGGTTTTCAGTCTTGTTTTGGCCCAGTATTTTTTCACTATGATGCTTTTCCTCCCTTTTAGACTGGTAATGTATATTCTATGTCATTGTATGTTAGAAGTATATGGTCTGCATTTTTTGTATGATATAACAGTGGTTACACATGAGTAGCCAAAAAGACTTCAGACTTTTAAAGATAGTTGAGATTGTTAAGGTCTATATGGACTTTTAAAGTGGACTAAATGATGTTGAACTAAATAATTTTGTATTATTATTTGTCTACAAGCCTATGAGAGCCAAGGAGTGGAATGTAGTGATTTGAATGAAAATGACTCCATAGGGAGTGACATTGGAAGTGTTGCCTTGTTAAAGTAGGTGTAGCCTTGTTGAAAGAACTGTATCACTAGAGGTGGGGTTTTAGGGTTCAGATGGGGTTTTAGGATTCAGATGCCCAAGCCAGGTCTAGTGTCTTTTTTTCTATTGCCTTCAGATCCAGATATAAAACTCTTACCTACTTCTCTAGCACCATGTCCGCTGGCATGCTATCATGTTCCCACCATGATAATAATAATAGAGAACAAAACCCCTGAACTATAAGCCAGCCTCTAATTGTTTTCCTTTATAACCATTGCCATAGTTATGACATCTATTCATCACAACAATAAGACCCTAACTAATATGCTTATTCATTTACCTTGAAGAGTCATGTGTATGCCATGGCAATGGAGTTGAGGTCAGAAGACAACTTTCAGGAGGACAATTCTCTCCTTCTATTGTATGAAAAAAAAAAAAAGATTAAACTGTCCCCAGTGCTCAGGCACTTTCACCTACTGAGTCATAGTAATAGTAATAGCCCATATTCATATTTTTTACTAATAAACTACAAAGTATCCTCTCATGAAAAAGCAACAGGTGGCTGTAACTTAATTTAAAATTCAAAAAAGTATAAATTACCAAATACTGCATTTTTCCATTTTTCTTAGCATAATTAATTCTAACCACAAACATAATTTTTCATATTCAGTTTTTTAAACTGACAACATAATTATATAGAAAGAGATTCTTTTTAAGTCAATTATACTAAGTATTTCTTTTATTCATTCTTTTATTTAAACTTAATTTTTTGATATTATAAACTTGACTTGTACATGAGGTACCACAAAATTACATTAAGATAGATTAAATTTATCATGAAAATAGACATATAGCAACATCATAGACTGAGTAACAAATTATACTGATTATTTTATACTAAAATTTGTTTATTCAAAATGAACCAAATCAACATTAAAATATATTATTTTACAAGGAGAAAGCACAAAAGAACATATCCAGGGCATTTAGTATATTTTGCTAATCCTCAGACTGAAACTTCAAGGCCTATTCATATGATTCAACAACCTCTCTGCTACTACCTTGCATGAACACAGAAGCACTACTTTAGAAGGAAAGGACAATATCTAAATAGAACTAAAATCCATATTGCTATTTAGTGTGAAGCATAAATTTTCTTTAAATATTAGGAAAAAATAAATAAAAAGAGTGCACTGAAAGTAAAAATGTTAGCAAACTACCTCCATGGCTGAGTGTAGGCACTAGTTTTTCAAACTATACATTTTTGGGGAGTTCCTTAAAGCTTTTAATGCCCTTCCAACCCCCCAACTGCAGGTATGGGAAAAAGAAGGTGGTTCGGGAAAGGGGATGTAGCCCTCTTTACTTATTCCTGCTGGGAAGGATTCTTTTGGGGGTAATATCAATATCCATCGTCAGGAAATCCAAGTCCAGGAAACCAGCAAAGCAGCAAGCCAGCAGGAGCCACAAGCAGCCCTCCTCCAGTCTTCCACACTCCATCTTCTGCACTACCATATTGATACTCATTAAAGTCCATAATTCAACTAATTCCAGCTGGCAAAGACCCCTCTCAGAGTCCCTGCGAAGCAAATAGTCTGCTGCTATAGACAATCTGATTCAGTCCCATATCCCACACCTGGGATTAAAACAAAAACATAACACCTGAATTTATAAGAAATGTCTATTACATAATGTATTGTCATGGAAGAGAACGTTAAGGATATGACATTTCCCATTAGAGAGGACTAACCCTAGATCTCTGGTAAAATAGCATTTATTAGTCGTCAAGTTGGCTATCACCAGTGTGGCACTCAAACATAAACGCAGCAATTGTGCATCACATGAGGCACAATATCCATTCTAGGTTTTCATTCTAATCACTTAGAGTCTAAGTCAGAAGATAGCAACAGCGGACCTAAGGACTTAGGAAAGCCTTATTGAATTCCTGAAATTTTCATGACTTCAATTTTATTTAAAACTTAATAGAATACCGTTGTCTATGTGTCAACTCTTGATAACATCTAGGCTACCTCCACTTCCTTGCTGTGGTGAATGATGCAACAAACATGGATAAACAGGCTTCTCTACAGTAAGATATAGATTTCTTTGTATGTAAGCCCAGGGTATGCCTGGGTGGATCATCTGGTAGTACTGTTCTTAACTTTTATAAAACTGTCACACTTGTTTTTATATTGAATATATTTATTACTTCACACCCACACTAGTCTTCTCCTGTGTCTCTGCTAGCGTGTTTTTCTTTCTTTTTTAGTATTTAAAATATATACAGTAAATGTTGTTTTTATTTTCTCAGATGAGGGCATGAGATGAGAGCCGTACCCAAGCTTTATGAATACATGCCTTGGGCTGAGCCCAGAGAATTTCTGTCTAACTATCTCTAAGCCTACATATGGAAGGTTCTAGCCTTCATACAATCCAATCTTCTGCAAGGCAGGATCTAGAAGTCTTCAGCTTCCAACCTCCATCTGCTAAGTGGACTAGTTAATTAATTAGGCCTAGAATATTTTCAGTCTCAGAGACTTATAGCCTAATAAGCTCACCCTTTCTGGTTCTTTCTGAACTTTGACTAGCTGGTTCAATTCAGCTGGTCTGGCTTAAAATTTCTCTCCAAGGTGACTGATTCAAACTGGTTTCTCACTATAATGCTCTGCTGAGAAAAACTGCCTTTGGATTCTCACAAACTGAACTGCATGAACTCGACTGAATTGTACTGTACTGAACTGCATGGAACTGTCTATACTCCCAAACTGAACTGTACTGTACTCTACTCCACTGTACTGTCTCCATGAACTCTCCTGCTCTCTTTGTCTCTCACTCTGTACTCTCGTAAGTAGCTTCTCTTTCCTGTCTGTTCTTCTGACAGTTGGCTGTATCTCATCTCTGACTCATTCTGTCAAATATTTCTCTGATTCATCACTTTGTCATTGTCTGAGGCTAAAAAGATATACCACATTTTAGCCAAAGGGATTAAGGGTGTGTATTCCAGCCAGAGGGATAAAGGGTGTGATGTAGGCATAAAGTTATTGTGTGATTCAAATGCTGATTTCTGTACCCCTGTGTCGCGACCGGCCTTTGCCGATAAGGACGACGCAACAACCGAGGATTTCTTCAGCGGCAAGTTTATTGTACAGCTCTTTCTTGCAGATGGTGAAGGACCCAAACCCCTGGCAGCGCCCCGTTTAAATAGCCAGCAAGGCGACCTGTCCGTCTGTAATTGGTGCTCTGCTCGAGTCCTCATCAGTATATGGCTGGCAATTGGATTGCAGCCTAAACCCTCATCAACATAAAGCTGCGCATGCGCAAATCGCGAAGCAATGCTGACAAGAAGCGCGAAAATGCTGGCAAGAAGAACCAGGAAGCAGGAAGCCGGCGCCATCTTGTAATGGCGGGAGCGGCTCCCGACATCTCCCCCTTTTATATATATTAAAGGCCATCTCAATCAGAAAAATAACACACCATGAGGTTACCGATCAGCCTGCTGAGCCAACAGCATCAGCGATCAAGGAGTTTACACAGTGTAAGAGACCCTCTGCACCTTGAGTCCCGTGCAATGGGAACCTGAGCCCTGGGAGGTGCAGAAGTCTGTCTTGAACAGCATCCTGGTGCAATGGGAACCTGTGCCCGTCAGGAGTGCTACAAGTTCGGACAGTGTCTCAATGATTGAGCATGTTAAGCCAGACTTGGGGAGATGCTCCCTGCTCTACAGCCAACATAGCCTAAACCATGGCCACATTTTTAAGATGTTGTTGTCTTTTGAATCTGCAGAGCAACCAAAAACAGAGAAACAGTCCAGCCAGTAGCAACACTCCAAATATTCCCACGCCAACCCACTCCTTAAAATAGGAAAAGGCAGAAGATAGACATTGGCAAATAAGGTAGTCCCAGAGAGTCATTAGTGGAATCTCCTGGGTCTCCACCTCCAAGCTCGTCAGCAGTCCGTTCAACATCAGGATCAGGATCAAAGTTAGGGTCAGGCTCATCTTGCTTCACCACCCGGGTCAATCGCGCCGGAACCCAAATTGGATTTTCTTGGTCCTGTGGGAAAATACACACAGCTCCCCTGGATCTTATTAAAATAGGATCCGGTCCTTTAATGATTATCAATGTTGCCGGAGTAGGTGCATCGTAACACAGCCCATACATCTAGAGTGGAGCATAGCACCTGTACTTGATGGCTAGTGTAAGGAGTAATAAGAGTAGAGAGCACAGCTGCTGCCAAGCCTTGATTTGTTACCGGTATTTGTTCATATACTTCAGGTGGGTATAAGGTCTGATTAACTACCCACTGGCCTTGTCCAGTAAGCATATCATAATCCCATTGAGGCCTCTGATTTGCTATATTCTGATTAGCTTGAGCTGAGCACAGCTCGTGAAAGATGGACTTCCAGTCTAAATATTGCCCCAGAGTCAGACAGGCTCTTACAGTATTGTACCAATCGTCTGGAGTCATGGCATTGTCAGCCAGTCTTTCTATCAGCGCCACTGTAAAGGAGGCACTGACGCCATATGTCTGGACTGCTTCCACTAATGCCTTCAACTGTTTAAGATCTAAAGGAGAATGATGTCTATTATTCTGAGCGTCCTCCCAGATTGGGAACGCGGTTTTAATCCGCTTCCTCTCTTTTTCTGATATCAGGGAAAATTTTGTCTCTGCAGATTTGGGTTCTTCAGTGGCTGACTTCCGCATGGAGAACCCGGAAGTGCCAGCATAGGCCACATATGGTGGCGGATCCGGGCGGTATCGCCCTTCCTCATATTTAGCTGCTTCCTCATCCAACTCTGCCTGCTCGTCAGGGTCGAGCCCTGACTCCTCATCAGTTTGTTGATTCTCAGAAGAGCTGTTTTCGCTCTCTGTAGACTCCGGCTCGCTCGATGACGAGGCGACTTTCAAATTCTGAAACTCCGCTAAACTGGGATATACCGGGGCACCACTCTTCTTTTCCTTGCTACCGGTCTGTTTTGGTTTCTTTGACTTCTTAACTAGCTTTCGCGCCTTCGGCGCTTTAGCCTTATCTTCTTTGGTCCCATCCTTAGGGGATTTACCGGTCTTAATTCCCTTTTCTGCTTCGGATAGACTATCTTGGTGATCTGCTAATATTCTTTGCCCTTCTTTTACCTTTTCCTTGCAGTTCTCATCCTCTATGCACGATTTAATCAATTTATAAATTGGCATCGTTCCGGGCCTTAATGTTCCCTTTTCCTTTTCTGTTATGATGTCATTGCCTAATTTATCCCAACATCCTGTAGTCAAAGTCCCAGACATCTGAAACCAGGGTGCTACTCGGTCAACTTCCTTTATAAAATTTTGCAGCACCCGGTCTGGAATCTTTAAGCCTCTCTGTCTAAGCAATGCCCGCACTGCCTCCAGAATCGGCTTTACTTGATGATTTCCCATGCTTCCTTTATTTACAGGAGTGGGAAGGCCAGCTCAGTTATCTACCTGAGGCTTACAGTCCGTTTGTATCACAAGGTGGAGAAACACACACTTTATCTCGTTTCCCGCAATTAAGGCACAGACAGCAAAACAAAATGTAAATGGAACAGCAAGCAATAAACAATCCACCCCACATCCAATCAATCATACCTTGCAGAAAAGTACCGCGGTTCTCACGCCACTGACTTTGAATCCTTACTCGACGAGCAGTCGGGGTCCTTCAAAGCGATCCTCCACTCCGGGGTTCGGCGGCTCCCGGGTTTCGGCACCACTTGTCGCGACCGGCCTTTGCCGATAAGGACGACGCAACAACCGAGGATTTCTTCAGCGGCAAGTTTATTGTACAGCTCTTTCTTGCAGATGGTGAAGGACCCAAACCCCTGGCAGCGCCCCGTTTAAATAGCCAGCAAGGCGACCTGTCCGTCTGTAATTGGTGCTCTGCTCGAGTCCTCATCAGTATATGGCTGGCAATTGGATTGCAGCCTAAACCCTCATCAACATAAAGCTGCGCATGCGCAAATCGCGAAGCAATGCTGACAAGAAGCGCGAAAATGCTGGCAAGAAGAACCAGGAAGCAGGAAGCCGGCGCCATCTTGTAATGGCAGGAGCGGCTCCCGACACCCCTGAACCTTAATCTGTTGTAATTCTTGTTCTTAGAATTTCCTCTTTCAATGTTATATAAACACTACTCCCAAGTTGTCCCCTGATATGCCAATAAAGCAACTTACAGCCAATTGCTTAGCAGGGGTGAGAATAGGGTTGGACTTCCTGCCACCAAGGGGAGGAGGAGTGAGAGAAAAAAGTAGGGAATGGAGCATCAGAGGTGTCCAAGAAACATCAAGAGAGATGAGTTGGATCAGGAAAGCTACAAAGTGCGAGAATCTCTGAGATGCTTGCTGGGAGGAAGCCAAATTAACTTATAGGGTTAAAAGTAGAGTAGTAACTGCTCAGTTATTGTATTGTGAAGCTTATTATTAAACAGATAGAAATGAGTTTCAGTTATTTGTGTGATAGCTGGGTTAAGAGAAAAACTATGAGAAACAAACACAGTTATATACATTTAACCATAATGGTGTGTATTCCAGCCAGAGGGATTAAATGTGTGTACTATGGGTTGTTGGAGGTTGGTCTGATGGGTGTTACTGGACCTTAAGATCTGGTTATACCTATCTTTGTTTTGTAAACCTACCTAAGACATATCTGATTGGTTGATTAAACAGCCTGTACCTGGGTAGGGCAGAATGGGGTAGGCATGGCTAAGATTCCTGGGCTTTGGGGGTTCAAGAGAGGATCAGGAGAAGAGAGGAAGACAGAATGCCATGATGAGTTAGCCTGGAGAAGAAACGTCTTGGGACTGGGAAGAAGGACTCCAATAATGGCATGAAAAGACCCAGATGAAGAATAAAAGCAAATATTTAAAAGATTATGGATGGTTAAGGAGGACAGCATTTGATGGGGCCTGGGAGATGGGTGCTGAGGTGATTCAGACAGTGTAGGTAGGAATATCTGGCCAGCCCAAGGTAAAAAAGGCAATTAGAAAAGCTATCAGGTGTCTGGGTCTTATTATTTATGATAGTGGGTTAGGTAATACCACCATGATAATCATAGGGCTAATTATAAACATTATATAGTCCAACATTTCTGATTAATTATTACAATAATGGGTGTACCCATATTTCAGCCAGATCACACAGACCTAAGTCTTTGGATGTGACCCCTTGCCAGAGTAGTTATATTAATGGATTAAACATATATATATAAACATGTGTATATATATGTATACATTAAGAGAGAGACAGACAGACATATAAACAAAGAGAGACAGAGAGAGAGAGAGAGAGAGTGAATTGTCTGTATATTTCATTAACCCATAGCCCATTTGTTAATAAACATATTTATAAGTGTTGAATTTTTGGAGTTCTTCATACATTCTATATATTAATCCTCTGCCTGAGAACCTTGTCATATGCAGCCTTGTAGCCTTTTTATCCAATTTTGTTTATTGGATCCAGTCAACACTGAACCCAGGCCAGTCAAAGAACTGCTCAGAAATACTTGGTATATAATCAAACTATTACCTATTAATTTCTATAAAGTCTTCCTCTTCCATGTTAAACAGGATCTACTTTTCATTACATGCCTTCTCACAAACCTCTTAAACACTCAACATGACATATACTTCCTAAGTCTTGTTGATAAAAATCTACCACCATATACCAAAGAATGACATCTCATGAACAAACACAACATTTCATATACCAAATGTATTTAAACTATTTTCAAAATGGGTGAGGAAAATCAGGATTTCTTCCACCATCAAGATTTATTGTGTAAGAATTGGTATATGACAAATTAGTAGCCAGAAACAGGGCAAACAGTATACATTCAGAGTCACAGCCAGGCATGTTGAAGTCAAAATAGATTTGTGGCGATATTATGTTATGCTTACCATAAAGTTAAATTTAATTATCCAATTGGGACATAAAAAACATCAATACATAAAGTCCTGCAGCTAATGAAATGTCATTTTAAAATGTTTTGTTGTTGTTTTTGTTGTGCTTAGTTAAATAGTTAAAACAATTATGCCAGGTTTAGCAAATAAAGCACCAATGCTTATTTAAATAAGAATTTAAAAAAAATCTATTAACCGATTTTAATAGTTACATATTTTAAATTGGACATGAGACAAACATTAAAATATTATTTGAAATTCAAGTTTTTTCTGTGTTCCTGGTATTTTATTTGGTGATCTTAGGCTAAGATTAAAGTCTTTACTGTCATTTAATTCCAAATCAATAATAGGAAATCAGCTTAAATTGTGGGTCCAGGCTCCTTGAGAGAAGAAAAATGGATTTCCTTTTAACATCCTAAGTTCATGGCACATATATTTATGCAAGGTAGACTGAATGTGACCTAAGAAACTTTATAATGAAATGGACATCTCTCTAAACAGGTAAACCTACGTTTTTTTCCCTTACATGTTTGTGGGGAAATGTAAAGTTACAGAATATTATAGCAGGCAAGAGCATCATAACAAACTGAGGAACTCACCAGGGTCAGCTCAGACTCTCCTCACTGTCCCTCGGTGCTCTCAGCAGGTCCTCGCTTTTCCACTTTGGTACCTCTATTCAGAAGTTCTTATTGGCTTGCGGTGAAGGTCGGAAAATTTTCCTAGGTTTAATGATCTGATTTAGGAAAGAAAGGTATTGTCAAAGGCAAAAGGAAACATACTGTTTCTCTCTCTCTCTCTCTTTTTGTTTTGTTTTGTTTTGGTATTTTTTGTTCTTTGTTTTGTTTTGTTTTTTTGTTCTTGTTTTTGTTTTGTTTTTTTACACTCCTGGAGCTTCAGATCTGTCCTTCTCCCTTTGGCAGGGGCCTGGATCTCAGCTGAGGTCCTGGAATTTGCCTTCCAGAGAGAGAACGGGAATTCCATTTCTCTCTGGGGCAGCTAGAGTGCCTTAGGATGAGACCTGAGTGCTCTAAGCCAGGGTGTGGAAAAGGTTTTCCACAGAATGTTACAGTTTAGCTTTTAGCATAAAGTCGCTGGTGGTAATGGAAGTTCCAGCTTTCCCAAGCTTAGGGCAATACCAAAGAGTTACAGCTCTTGGTCAAGTTGTTGTGCTGAGCAGGACAAAGGGGTGGGCCAAGTCCAGGGCCTGGTCGGACTGTAGCCAAGACACACGCCCAGGAAGGCCCAGGCCCAGAGAGGCACCGGCCCAACACCCAACGACCCAGAGGGCAGCTCTGTTAGACGCCACCCGGCGGCAGATAAATGATGAATCTTAGATAATCTTGAAGAGAGAAACCTCTACTCTGCATACCTTATTCATAAGAAATTAAGGGCAATATAAACCTTGGGCAGAGGGTGAATGTGTTTGATTCCCTGGGATCAGGCAGTCAGGAATCTTAAATGGTCCTATCACAAGAAGGAAAACAAGGGGCTTTAATTATCCTATGGGGGGTGGGATAGGTCACTGCTGGGCTAAGATCCTTAACAGGGTGGGGAATTTCTAGTAATTCTTAGATGCTTGCTAGAGCAGTTTCCTTATCAGGGGAAGAGTCTA
Source organism: Psammomys obesus (assembly GCF_907164565.1). NCBI lineage: Eukaryota > Metazoa > Chordata > Mammalia > Rodentia > Muridae > Psammomys > Psammomys obesus. Next base: position 35,542,479 of record NW_026596079.1, read on the forward strand.
GCTTGTAATCTGTCCTGAGGGCCATGTGACCTCCTTATAAGACCTGGAATCATCTAGATCAGGGGAGACTGTTGGAACCACACTGAGAAAAGGGGAGTCTGTCATCATAGAACAAGTGCAAATAATTAGCTATCCAGAGGTGACCAATTTCAACGTACCACACAGATCCAAAACACTACAATGCTGTACTTTAGAAGTAGTCTGTCATGAAGCTACATGCTAAAGTTCCAACAAAACGCTCAGAATCTGAGCCTTAGCCTTCTGAGTCCTTGAGTTAGGAACATAAAAAGTGCCGTACATCTGTCGGGAAACCCTGCTTCTAAGACGGCAGTTTGCGATGACTGGAAACCTCCATTTGCTCAGTACGAAATGGAAGAATCCCTTTGTTGGAAAAGCTTCCTGTTCTCTGCCTGGGCATTTCAGATCCCCACACCCTCTACCTGAATAATGTCACCTAGTCCTTAGGGAAATTACAGGTCTAACTCCCTTTCTCCTGATAATAACCATTCAGCAAGTACCTGGAATTCCTGCGATGCCTCTCCATGTTAATGGGACATCTCAGTACCTTATCCCCTCACCCAAAGTTCTTTACCTACCGTATAGTTACCTATCCCCTCCCCAAAATTCCATATAACCCCGGTTCGCCAGAATCCAGAATCTGCCCCTCCGAATCTGATCCTGGAAGGTCATTTTCATGCTTGATCAGAGGCCACCAAATCCTTAGGTTGTCACTTCTCTCTTGCTTCTGAGGACAGGTGGCCAGTGACCCCAGGAAGAGAAATAGCCTCAATCATCTGAAGAAAATAGAATGGGATATTATTGGAAAGCCTTTTGAGAACAAATTTGGGCTTTGTCTCCCTTCTGTCTCCCTATTAGAAGGAATTCTCTGTTCCTCCTCTAAGTAAGAACTATACTGTGGGGCAGATCTCTGCGTCAGGAATGATATGCAGGACCAGTGGAAATAGGAAATCGTTGCATTCATGATACAACTACTTTTTTTTTTTAAGTTAAAAAAGAAAAGCCATGTGCATCTCCCATGGAGTAGATGTTGGGGTATCACAATGAGAGCTGGCCTGGATCCAAGATATGATACTCTACTGGGAGAAGTAAAGGTGGTAGAAATGTTACTTGTATCTTGAAATATGTTGCTGAGTAGAGCCAGTCTGGACTTTTCAATGCATGCCTTACAAACACCTGCTTGGATAAAGCAACAGATCATCCTCTTGACAGTGCTTCTGCTTGATCCAGGGAAACTGCCCAGTCCCTGCCTTGCTCTTTAACCAGGTGAAATCTAGAATTACAGCAGACAAAACCAATTAAAGAAAAGCTACTGATGAGGGTTTCCTACCAAATGTCTTATCCACTGCCATCTACAGGCCCCAGTCACTCCTTTTTCTCAACTAAAATATTAACAAATATCTTTAAAATTATGTGCTAAAACTGTTTTATTTCTTAAAGTAACCATATTTGTTAAGTATGAGTATATCCTTTGTGGGATCCATATTATAGCCATCCTCTTAACCAAGAAAAATGCTCTGTGACTAAACACCAGGTTTCCCTGCTTTGTTGTTTATTTATTTTGTTCTTGTTTTCTAACCCAGTATTTCACTATGTAGTCAAGGCTTACCTTAAGCCATGAAAATCCTCCACCTTTAGCCTCTGGTGTTCTAGGATTATAGGTTTAAACATAAATATAAAATTATATTGTATGGCATGATTTTGTATATGCAGATATTTCTTAAGGAAGACCTTTCAAAAACAAAAAACAAAAACTGTCTTGTGTTAGCTTTTAGCCAAGCAAAATGCTGCAGCTTCTGTCTTGACCTCTGCTGCTATACTGCACTCTCTTGATGCCAAATACAGAGCTATTTACACTTTCACTGACTTATTGTGATGCCAGGTTCACAGGACTTATTGTGATGCCAGGTTCACAGGACCGTCAGAAACCACCAGGAGATGACACAATGCAATAGCAAGAGAGCTTTATTACGAGAGCAATTGAACTTGGGACCCAAGTCTCACTGATGCAGCAGTAGAGAATTGGGACCTCGAGCTCTGAGTGGGCAGGATTTTTAAGGGAAAAGTCTGTGAGCAGTGGTTTTCCATGACAGCAAGTGGGGGGGGGGGCATGTCTTGATGTTACAGGATTAGGTAAAAGTTAGAGGGGCGAGATGATCTTCTCTAAGGCACAATTGCCTAAGGCATATGCTTCTCTGAGGCACAACGGCTATTCTTCTAAACTATATCTGAAATATTGGGGAGAATTTTTCAATCCAATTCCCAACTGATTCTCGTTGATTATTGCCAGGGAGATTGTCTCTATTTTCTATGAAATATTTATTCTGTGATATATCCTGAAGGCTGTTGCTAAGAGAGTTAACTTTGTTTTCTGCCAGGTGCACATTTTGTGATATTTCCTGGTACCTGAATTCAGCTCCCAGTCAAGATGGCTGTTTATTTCAAAAATGGAGTCACCCAGGCTAACTACATCCAGGCTAACTTAAACTCTTCATTATTATGAGCACCAAAGTGCTGTGACACATAGAAGCCTGCCACTGCACACTCTTTTTCTTTAAACTTCTGGTATTCAGCAATCATCATGAGAAAATATATTTAAAACTATGTCTTCATTTGTCAGAAAAAAATTATACCGACCAAAACTTACCTTTATGTAACTTCATAGACTTGTCTTCAAAAATCCCATGCAGCTTTTCCTCATTTTTTGACAGTTTTATTTTTCAGATTTTAAGGATGCCTAGATTATTTTCTGTAAGAAAAAGAAAGATGCTGGGCAGATCAATTCCCAGAAACTGAGAAAAGGAGCAACACAAAAATCATATCTGGAATCAGTAACAAAATTTATCTCAACAAAGTATAATACAAGGAACTCCTAACACAGCCAAGACGTAAAGTTAACTGCATATTGCACAATGCTGAACACGGACATAGTAGTTTAGACAGAGAGATTGTATAAACTCTTGAAATGTAGTTACCTCACTGGCAATTCAGAACAAGAAGGGCCAAATATGCAGTGATCTGTTTTACATGTCTGTCTTAACAACAGCAAAAACCTTTCCAAAAAGATTGTTATATTTTCTTGTGTTACTGTTTGATAGAAGTAAAATTTTATAGACTATCTTCTGAGTTCATTTAGAAAATTAAGTTTCTTATATTCAAAAGTATTGTTTTATCAAAGGCCTACTTTTAAGGTAATCAAAAGAAGAAATATAACCTACTATACTTTCAAACATTTCTAAATAGCTAAGCAATAATGACTACTAGTCCTTCATAAGCAATTTGAAAAATACTGTGCTAGTAGGTCACAAATTAAAAGTTCTGGCTGCAGTCTCTCAAGTCAAACCTCAGTTAAGTGACTACAGAAACACAAATGGACCTGAGAACATTTGGCCTGTGCTTGCACATGCTCCAGCCATTGCTTCTGCACCATAAACAGTTTGGAAAAGGACTCTGTTCATGCCAATAAGAAATTCCATCTTGGATCTGTAGTCTAGAAAAATCCCTAATCTGAAACACGTTTGTCTGTAATTTTCTTATACTCCACACCTCCATTCATTCACAGTACAATATTAGCTTTTCCAGTAGGCTAAGACAAGATGGAGGCAATATAACAAAAGAATCAAGCTAATCCCTTGCTTGTCCATTCAGGTAATCATGACAAAGTGAGTTAGTCAGTTGATTACAATTAAATGCAGCTCTGCCATGTATACAGAACATTTCATTTCCATTACGTGCTTTATTTTGAAAGCTATTCCTAAAACAGATACAATAGAATAATGAAGAACATTAAATTATCTCTTTTTATTTCTGGAACTTTGGGCTTGATAATAAAGAATCAGACTTGCTCATTATACTTCATTTTCCTGAAAGTTAATTTGTATTATTGTTAGTTCATATAACTTTTACTTTTTTTTATTTACATTAAAACATTCATTAAACAGACATTTGAAAATTCACACCGTGGAAAATGACTTCATATCTTACCTGGCTATTTTCAACTATTTTAAAATAATTTTAGCTTTTGTCTTCTAAGACTTTGACAAAACTAAATGTACTTCAGGATCAAAATACACATTTTATGTTTCTGTAAAAATCTTACGGACATTTTATGTATGATTTATGCCTTGTTATTTTGTATAATATTATTGCATTAGCATAGTCCATGTTATTTTACAGCTTTTAAAACATTTTTACTGGCACTTAATATTTTATTGAGAGAATATCCTAGAAATCATTTCATCATTTTCTTAGAATTTGAGATTCTGACTGTTCCAAGTTGTTTACAATTATTAATGATCATCCTATGAACTTAAGCAAATATAATAGTTCTCTTAAACATTAAGGATTATTTTACTATGGTAGATTATTAGGGGTGGAATTCCTGTTCAGAAAGATCAACAATTAACTGTCAGCAGCACTGACTAGGATATTCCATGTCATACTCCAAAGAGTTTTTATCCCATTAGTATCTTAGTTAATTTGACCAGCCAAGAACTGGAACCAATATTAACTTTCAGTATACATGTTTAAAGTCATGTATATGTATGTGAAATAAACCCTTCAAACCTTTATAAGACTTTTATGTTCCTTAAAACATTCATTCACTTATACGGTGAACCATGATCATGTCCATCTACCACTACCTCCCTCCAACTCCTCCTTGCACCTCCCAATCTTCCCAGTTTCATGTCCTTTTTATGTGTTGTCATTAGTAACTTCCTGAATTCAATTTGGTCTGACCATATACTCATGGGAATGGGGCCATCCACTGGTACATGGGCAACCCACCTGAGGCCCCACCTCTACTTGTGACAAAAAAGAGTCATTCCCCCTAGTGTAGTGATTCTACAATGCATCCTTTCCTTGCTCCCCAGGGAAAAAATGTTCTAGCCATCATTGCTACTCTTATGTTTTAACAACATGAGGGCAAGTTTATAAGTCTGCCAAGAGCAACATGATCCCTTCTCTTCTAATTGTCATGGCTGACCCATGAGCCTAACAGTGAGGTAAAAGCAGTCATTCACAGGATGTGTTAGAATGATCCCAAGTATCAGGTTAGCATGCTAAGCAGTGTTTGCCTCACTTTTTGACCCTTAACAAGTTTTAATGCCTCATTCATGGTCACTCTGCCAGGCCAAAGGAGCTAAGGCGCCCACAAGAATAATGTCATAGCTGATTATTCCTACTTCGGTTTCCTTAGGGTGATGACTCTCTTGATCTTTAGCTGCCTGTGGGCATTATTTAGCTACATGAAATGGTTCCTGCTTTGGTGGGGTGGGTGAGGGGTGAGCATCTCATAGGTAGTGACCCACTCCAGCACTTATCTTTGCTCCTCTATGGTAAGGGTCATGAAAACAAAAAAAATATAAACAACTGGAAGGGCCAGTTCTCATGGCATCAACTCTCTGAGTCTGACCTTACACGAGCTTCCTAAACAACTCCATTTTATAACTCTGCTTCACTGGACTAGTGTAGTGATTATATGAGCTGTTGTATGCACTGAAAACATATCTTGAAGACATGTACCATTTGTTCTAGCTTTAATTATAACTTAATTCTTGCCATCTGAAATGAACATATTGTACTTTAGTTTTAGTTTCTTTCTGTAGAACGATTCTGCAGATTAACTGTATAATGCTTTAGAGTACGGTACAACTCTAAGCAGTGTTCTTTCTCTCCATCAGACTCTCAGAAATTCAGCACAGTGCCTTGGGCTCTGTCATAGCCTGAGGATTCAACTGTCATCACTGACATTCTCAATTCTAAGATGTCAGGGACCACCTGAGGGAACTCGCCAACTTCAGAGACCACCTGTGGAAGCTTATCAACTTGCCTCAATTTGCCTGTTCCCTTACCTGCAGTAAACATACTGCTTGGAGATGCCTGTTCCCTTACCTGCAGTAAACATACTGCTTGGAGATGTCAGAGACCACCTGTAGAAACTCACCAACCTGCCTCAACTTGCCCGTTTCCTTACCTGCGGTAAACATACTGCTTGGCAACAGCAGAGATGTGCTCACAGAACCATGGCTTATCACAAGATGTTTCAGGCCCCTGGCCGAGAAGAATCTGTAATTTTTCACCCACCCTACTTCCTCATCCTGAACCCTATTTAAAGCTGATTCTGCTCAGTAAAGTTAGTCCTTGACAAGCACCTGTTTGCTTGGACTCGTTTCTCTTTCTCGCCCATCTTTTCACAGGTTTGGATTCTCTTTTACCCCTCGAATAACCTTAGCTCCGCTGGCCAGAGCACTAAGACATTTCCAGCTGGATTTATATTATCACCGATCAATACCCAAGTGAATTTGGCAAAAAAGGGACATCTGTATAATAATTAATCCTCTCTGCTTATGACATGACCTGTGGTCCAGATTTGTGGTGCCAGCTCAGATTCTCTGAGGGAAGCAAAAGCACTACATGCAAACAGGATATGATCCTGAACTGGATCTCAGCCAATCATTTAAGCTTGGCTGTGCAGCATTCTTCTGAGTGCTAGGCACTCTTCTATCTCATATTGGAGCTTGAAATCAGTAGATCAGGAAATTGGGAAGTAAAGACATAGCACAGAGGGGACTAAGGAAAATCCGGAATCCTCAAAAGTAAAATCAAATAAAAACCATGTTAATGCTCATTACCTGCCATCTGGATTAGGTGAGTGCCCTGCGCAGCATATGGGTACCCTACTGCATGGAGTAAAATATAAACATGCATGGGGGGAGGGAGAAAATCAGGAAAGGTTCTAGTGAGCTTCTGTCCTTAGAGGTTTGCAACAGTCCCATGGTGTGGTACATGAATGACATAGTGGTTTCTGCCTAACGACAATTTCCAGTAAGTGGAAATACACAAGAAAAGAAATTCAGGCAAATTTAGTTCAACCTAGCCAGACAGGCACATCATAAACCCAACTGACATCTTAACACTTTTAAATAAATCATGTGTATTTTGAAATCAGAAATATTAGTAGGTGTGGTCAATTCTGATGAGGTCTGTCTATATTTATATTATATTTTAAAATCTCTCCTCCTCACCCTCATATACTATGCATATTATTATAATCCGTGCCTAGTTATCCAATACTCCTGTCTGAATTGAACCACTTGAATGTGACTAGAATAAAGTCTGAAACTAACTAACTAATCCACTTTAAATTTAAAATTACAAGTGCAAAACTAGTTTGGGTGCCAAACTACTATTCCATTTGTTAGGTAAACTCACTTTAGGTTCCCTTGTGTTATTCTTACATAACTCCTCGAAACTCCAATATCTTTTCTTCATAGGCCTCCTTGGACTGCCATAACAAAATGCCAAGGAATGTGTGGGTTAAATAGCAGAAATTTAGTTGCTCATATTTCTGGAAGTTAAATTCCATGGGCAAAGTGCTAACTGATTTAGAACCATGAACGGACTGTGAACAACATTTCCACTGTATCCTCCTGGGCAGAGAAGCAGAAAGAGAATGTTCTCCATTTTCTGAGAGCAGTAATACTATTCATTACATGATCTCTACAAAATAAACTTACCTAAACCTAATCAAGGGCTAGGAGGATTAAACTCCAAATACTATATAATTGTGTATTATGGTTTCAATGTACAGATTTTAGGGTGACAAATTTACCATCCATGTTCCTTTGTATAAGTTATTGGTTCTGATTCTTTTATGGAAAATGGCAAGAATCCCAAAAGAATGTTTACATAAGTGTGCCTATAAATCTACCAGTTCATCCAAATGTAAATTCAGATACTGTAGTGCCTACTGGCATAGTGTCTGTAATATACAAACTTTCATTCTTACCAACATTATCTGTCACCTGTGTTTTTGGTCTTAGCAATTCTGACAGGTGTAAGATGTAATCTTAGAGTCATTTTGATGTGCATCTCTCTAATTGCTAAGAATTATGAACATTTCTTTAAGTGCTTCCTGGCCATTTGAGATTCCTCTGTTGATAATTTTCTGTTTAGATGTGTATCCCATTTTAATTGGAGTATTTAGTTTCTTGATGTCTAAGTGAAAATTATCTCCTTGTCAGATGTTTTCCTAGTATATAGGCTGACAATTTTTGTCCTATTGATAGTGTCCTTTGCCTTGTGGAAGCTTTACATTTTCTGAGGTCCCATTTGCTAATTGTTGATCTTAGTGCCTATGCCACTAAGATATTCCGTTCAGGAAGTTATCTCCTGTGTCGATGCACTCAAGGCTATTTTCCACTTTTTCTTCTGTCAGTGTGTCTGGTTTTATGTTGAGGTCTTTGATCCACTTGGCCTTGAGTTTTTGTACAGGGTGATAGATATGGATCTATATGCATTCTTTTTTAATTTTTAATTTTTTAAAAGTTTTTACAATTTATTCATTTTATATCCTGATTGTAGCCACCTCCCACATCTCTTCCCGCCCCTACCCTCTCTCTCTTTTTTTTTTCCTCCTATTCCCTTCCCCTAGTCCACTGAATGGTGAAGGTCTCCTCTCCTGCCATCTGTTAGACCAGTTAGACCAGTGCCATTTGTTGAAGATATAGGTCTCCTCTCCTGCCATCTGTTAGACCAGTTAGACCAGTGCCATTTGTTGAAGATATAATCTTTCTTCCATTGTATAATTCTCGCTTGTTTATAAAAAATCAGGTGTCTATAAGTAGGTTGATTTACCATTGATCTACCTGTCTATTTTTATATCAATAATATGTGATTTTTATTTATTTTTTAATTTATTTATTTTTTATTAATTAGAGTTTATTCACTTTGTATCCCAGCTGTAGCCCCCTTCCTCCTTCCCTCATAATCTTTCTCTCCCTCCCTCCCTCATCTCCTCCCTGCCTTTTTCCCAGTCCACTGATAGAAAAGGTCCTCCACCCCTTCCCTCTGACCTAGCCTATCAGCTCTCAAAAGGACTGGCTGCATTGTCTTCCTCTGTGGCCTGGTAAGGCTGCTCCCCCCTCAGGGGGAGGTGATCAAAGAGCCAGCCACTGAGTTCATGTCAGAGACAGTCCCTATTCCCATTACTAGGGAACCCACTTGGACACTGAACTGCCATGGGCTACATCTGTACAGGGGTTCTAGGTTATCTCCATGCATGGTCCTTGGTTAGAGTATCAGTCTCAGAAAAGACCCCTGTGCCTAGATATTTTGGTTCTGTTCCTCTCCTTGAGCTTCTGTCCTCTCTAGGTCTTTCTATCTCCCCCTTCTTTTTTTTCTTCCCCTGCACTCTGCTCAAACTTTGGCTATGAGTCTCAGCATCTCCTTTGATATCCTGCTGGGTAGTCTTTCAGAGGCCCTCTGTGGTAGGCTCCTGTCCTGTTCCCTGTTTTCTCCCTCTTCTGATGTCCATCGCATTTGTGTTTCTGAATGAGGATTGAACATCTTACCCAGGGTCCTCCTTGGTTATCTTCTTTACGTGTACAGATTTTAGTATGATTACGCTATATTATATGCCTAATATCCACTTATAAGTAAGTATATACTATGTGTGTGTTTCTGCTTTTGGGATACCTCATTCAGGATGATCTTTCTAGTTTCCTCTATTTGCCTGCAAATTTCATGATTTCCTTGTTTCTAGTTGCTGAAGTAGTATTCCATTGTGTAAAGTAACACAATTTCTATATCCATTCCTCCGTTGATGGACATCTGGGTTGTTTCCAGCTTCTGGCTATTATGAATAAAGCTGCTAAAAATATGGTTGAGCAAATGTCCTTGTTGTGTACTTGAGCTTCTTTTGGATATATGCCTAGGAGTGGTATAGCTGGATCTTGAGGTAGCACAATTCCTAATCGTCTGAGAAAGTGCAAGATTGATTTTCACAGTGGTTGTACAAGTTTACATTCCCACCAGCAATGGAGAAGGGTTCTCCCTTCTCCACAACCTCTCCAGCATGTGTTGTTACTTGAATTTTTGATCTTAGCCATTCTGATGGGTGTAACATGAAATCTCAGGATCATTTTGATTTGCATCTCCCTGGCAGCTAAGGACGTTGAGCATTTCTTTAAGTGTTTCTCTGCCATTAGATATTCCTCTACAGAGAATTCTGTTTAGCTCTGTACCCCATTTTTTAATTGGATTACTTGATTTGTTGCTGTTTAACTTCTTGAGTTCTTTATATATATATATACACTGAATATTAGCCCTCTTTCAGAGATAGGGTTGGTGAAGATCCTCTCCCAGTCTGTAGGCTGTCGTTTTGTTCTGACGGTAGGACGGTAGTGTCCTTTGCTTTACAGAGCTTTTCAGCTTCATGAGGTCCCATTTATTGATAGCTGTTCTTAGAGCCTGTGTGTTGGTGTTCAATTCAGGAAGTTGTCTCCTGTGCCAATGAGTTCAAGGCTCTTCCCTACTTTTTCTTCTAACAGGTTTAGTGTGTCTGGTTTTATGTTGAGGTTTTTGATCCTCTGGGACTTTAGTTTTGTTCAGGGTGATACATATGGATCTATTTGCATTTTCTACATGTAGATATCCAGTTAGACCAGCACCAATTGTTGAAGATGTTATCTTTTTTCCATTGTATGGTTTTGGCATCTTTGTCAAAAATCAGGTGTCCATAAGTGTGTGGGTTTATTTTTGGCTCTTCTGTTTGATTCCATTTATCCACCAGCCTGTTTCTATGCCAGTACCATGCCATTTTTATTACTATTACTCTTTAGCACAGCTTGATATCAAGATTGGAGATATCTCCAGAAGATCTTTTATTGTAGAGGATTGTTTTAGCTATCCTGGGTTTCTCATTATTTCATATGAAGTTGAGAATTTTTCTTTCAAGGTCTGTAAAGAATTGTGTTCGTAATTTGTATTGAATCTGTAGATTACTTTTGGTAAGATGATTACTATACTTCTGTAGTAGAACTTTAAATTAGGGTTAGTGACACCTCTGGAAATTCTTTGATTGTACAGGTTTGTTTTAGTTATTCTTAGTTTCTTGTTTTTCTATATGAAGTTGCATATTGTTCTTTCAGATTCTGTAAGACTTGCGTTTGAATTTTGATGGGGACTGCATTGAAATTGTAGTTTCCTTTTTGTTTTTGTAAAATGACCATTTTTACCATGTTAATCCTACCTATCCACGAGCATAGGAAATCTTTCCCTTTTTTGATATCTTCAATTTCTTTCCTCAACAACTTTGACGTTCTTGTCATACAGACCTTTCACTTGCTTGGTTAGATTTACACTAAGCTATTTTATATTATTTGTGGTTGCTATGAAGAGTGTTGTTTCCATGATTTCTTTTTTAGCCCATTTGTCAATTATTTAGGAGGGGTACTGAGTTTTTTTAGTTAATCTTTTATCCAGCCTCTTCACTGAAGGCATTTATCAGCTGCAGGAGTTCCATGATGGAATGTTTGGTGTTGCTTACATATAATATCATATCATCTGCAAATAATGATACCTTACATTCTTCTTTTCCAATCTATAACCCCTTGATCTCCTTTAGTTGTCTTATTGCTCTGGCTAGAACTTCAAGTACTGTATTGAGTAGGTATGAAGAGAGTGGGAAGCCCTGACTTGGTCCTGATTTTAACGGAATTGTTCTGATTTTTCTGTCTGTTTTGATGTTGGCTCTCAGCTTGTTGTAAATTGCCTTTATTATGTTTTTGTACTTCCCTTGCATCCCTAGACTCCAAGCCTTTTGACATGACAGAGCATTGGATTTTGTCAAAGGCTTTTTGGCACCTAATGTGATGATCATGTGGCTTTTTTTCCCTTTCAGGTTGTTTATATGATAGATTACTTTGACAGATTTTGTATGTTGAAACATCCCTGAATCTTTGGGATGAAACCTATTTTGTCATGGTGGATTATCTTTTTGATGTGCTCATGGATCCCCTTTTTACCAACATTTAGTAAAAAGTATTTTGCATCAATGTTCATGAAGGAAATTGGTCTGTAATGTTCTTTCTTTGTTGAGTCTTTGTGTGGTTTGCTGTGGTTTGGGTATTAGAATAACTGTGATCTCATAAAATAAATTTGGCAACGATTTAGCTGTTCCTATTTTGTGAATAATTTGAGGAGTATTGGTATTATCTCTTCTTTGAAATTCTGGAAGAATTTTGCACTAAAACTATCTGGCCCTGGGCTTTTTTGGTTGGAAGACTTTAAATGATTGCTTTTATTTTCATAGGAAATATGTCTATTTAAAGTATTTATCTGACCTTGATTTATCTTTGCAAAAAAGTATCTATTAACATTTTTCCATTTCTTTTAGATTTTCCAGTTTTGGGGAGTACAGGATTTTGAAATATGACCTAATGATTGTTCAAATTTCTTCAGTGTCTGTGCTTTTTCTGCCTTTTCATTTTGTTAGTTTGTATATTTTCTTTTTACCTTAGTTTTGATAAGAGTTTGTCTATCATGTTGATTTTGTTTCTTTGTATTGTTCTCTTTGTTTTTATTTTGTTTATTTCAGCCCTCAGTTTGATTATTTTATGTAGTCTACTCCTCTTAGGTTTGTTTACTTCTTTTTCTTGAAGAATTTTCAGGTGTGCTGTTAATTTGCTAGTACGAGATCACTGTAATTTCTTTATGAAGTCATGGTCATTTAGCACTAAGAACTTTCCTTTTAGCAGTGATTTAATTGTTCCCAGAAGTCCGGGAATACTGTTCATTCATTTTCTAACTCTAAAAAGTTTTTAATTTCTTTATTTCTGCCTTCACCTATTGGTCATTCAGGAGAGAGTTTTTCAGTTTTCATAAGTTTGTAGGCTTTCTCTTGTTTCTGTTGTTGAAGTGCCGCTTTAATCTGTGTTGGTCTGATTAGATATAAAAACAATTTAAGTTTTTCTGTATCTATTGAGATTTGTTTTGTGACTGTGTTCAATTTTGTAGAACATTGCATGGGATTCTGTGAAGAAGGCATATTCCTATGTGTTTGTAGATATTTGTTAGGTCCACTACAGTCATAACGTCTGTCAGCTCCATTTTTGTTGTTGTTTAGTGTTTGTGTGGATGACCTGTCCATTGGTAAGAGTGAAGTATTGATGTCAGTAGTGAGAATCCTGGAATTTTGCTTCTTTTATAAAGACAGAAATATTATAAGAATGTGCTTTCATTTTAATTCCAGATGTAGGGATATGAGGGTGCTTCAGACTCTCCACAACAGCTGACTATGATTTTCCTTGTGATCTAGCAGATGTATGATTTTGCCAGATTCAAATAGTTTCTGAAATTGTGTGATGTTGGGAATTCTGAAAACTTTTCAGAAGATACATAAATTCTAGAGAGCCAATAGACAGGGTTAGTGCTTGTTGGTCATTCAATGGGGTTGTTAGCAGTAAGGCTCAAAAATGAAACAAAAAGAAAGAAATTAGATTCAAGGATCTGTATTTCTCTCTCCCTCTCTATCTTTCTTTTCATCCTAAGTAATAATAAAGGATGAAACCTTGAGAATAGAGGTTGGGAAAAAGATGAACCCACAAAGTAGCAAAGACCAGCTATCAGCAAACAAGAAACAAAAAATAGGTTAGTTTCAAGGATCTCTGTGTCCTTTTCCCCCTCTATCCTTCTTTCTCTCCTATATAATAATAGTGGGTGTAAAAGGGGACATAAAGCATGGGAAAAAGAAGAATCCAAAAAGTAGAAGCCTGCTACAATTGGCACCTCAATGTGGAGCTCAAAAGTTAAGGATAAAAATGGGAAATTTGGTTTGAAATTCCATAGAGGAAATGGCAGGGGATGAAGGAATGAATTTTTTCAGGAGACCAGGACAAAGTTTACTGTGACTGTGACCACTGTGATGTCCCCTATTTTGCTCCCAGAGGAGATTTTATGTCTTTTATTTTCCTTCTTCTTATATTTTTGTTTCAAGAAAGTTTAAAATAATGGCTGAGTAGTTGGAAACATTACTGGTGGAAATGGAGGGACCTGAAAAACAAAAACAAAACTAAACTAAACTAAAGGCTTAGATGGGAAAGCAAAAGTACTCTCTCTTTTCTGAAGAGATTGCAGAGTTGGGAGTACAACTGGAGAGGTTGCAGGTAGAGATGGAAGCTTTCAGGAAGCAAGGAACACTGGAAAATAGATAACAAAAGGCTCAGTCATGGTGACTGAGCAAGAGAGTGGGAGTTTCTTGCAAAAGGAAAGAGGGGAAAACTATGCATGGAGAGCAGTGGCATTAGAGAACAGCTGGCACAGCTGGAAGACAATCTTATGAAACAGTCAATTTTGAGAGAAAAGGTTAATCTTGAATGAACCACCCTACCAGAGTGGGAAGAGAGGAGGTCTGAGGTTAGGAAAGCACCAGTAGTCACACATCATATGCCTGCTAATGGTGTAGAACAAGATTATTAAAAGATAGGATGGTGTTCTGCAGAAATGATAGATCTAAGGCATTTTAAAGAGGCCACGATTTAACATAGAATGCACTCACCTCATGTAAAACAAATTCTAAATAACTGTACAACTCAGAACAGAATGGTCCCTTAAGACTGAAAGGGATTGGTTTATACTAGAGGCTGGTCCACAACTGCAATGGTTAACATGGAGGAGACAAAAAGCTGTGAATATTAAACAGCAAAATACAGTGAGGGGAATGAATATAGCAAAAGATCAATTGCTGGGGGAAGAGTGATTCTATCATATACAAGAACAGATTCAATTTGATGATGTTACTATAGAAAATTGGCACTTAGTGGATTTAAGAGCATAGGGCTGAAGAGTTTAAGTTAGCCAGAATATAACTCCATTTTAAAATAAAGATCTTTACTGGGAACTGGATTCAGGTATCAGGAAATATCACAGAATGTACACCTGGCAGAAAGCAAAGTTAACTCTCCTAGCAACAGCCTCCAGGAAATATAACAGAATAAATGCTTCATAGAAAATAGAGACAAACTCCCTGGCAATAATCAATGGGAATCGATTGAGAATCGGGTGGGAAAATTCTCCCCAATGTTTCAGATATGGTTTAGAAAAATAGCTATTGTGATTATATGCCTTAGCCATTGTGATTGTGTGCCTCAGAAAGGGTCACCCTGCCCTGATAAACTTCACCCAATTCTGTAATGCCAAGGCTTGTGTCCCCTGCTTGCTGCCATGGAAACCCCCTGCTCACAGACTTTCCCTTTAATAATCCTGCTTACTCAGAGCTCGGGGTCCCACTTCTCTCCTGCTGCACCAGTGAGACTTGAGTCCTGAGTTTGATCGCTCTCATAATAAAGCTCTCTTGCAATTGCATTGAGTGGTCTCCTGATGGTCTCTGAGGGCCCCGTGAACCTGGCATAACATTTGGGGGCTCGTCTGGGATGCCCCGGGACCTTTAGGACTCCTGACCCGGAGAGCTTAGTCCCGGAGGGTAAGTGTAATGTCTTCTATATTGTCTGTCTGCTTTAAATGTTTGTTTGCCTTTATTCTTTGTTTCTTATCCTGAAAAGCCTCGAGGTGCTTATGGGAGCAGCCAGATTAGGTATGACAGACGTGTCGGGGCCTAGGCTGTGGGGGCTTCAAAAGACATTTTGTTGTCCTGGAATTTCTGCCTCCTTGGGACCCCCTGGGATAGGGGGACTGGAGTGAGGATCAGTTTTCTGGAACTTCTGTGGCAGAGAAGTCCAGGTTTTCAGTGTTACTTGGTTTCTGTGTGTGATTTTTTTTTCTTTCCTTGGTGTTGTGCCCAGAGTTACTGTTTAATTTTTGTGATTAATTGTTTGTGGTTTTGCATCTACTTGAGAGTGCTTGATTTTACTTTTGTTTAAAACTGCAGCTGTTTTCGTTTTTATGATTTCAGTTTTGTCCCATGATGTTAGCCGGGGTATAGGCTGTAAGTTGTTGCTTTTGGTTTCATTTTTGTCTGAGACAACCAGTTCTTTTTGTGCATGAGTGATTTACTATTTGTTGAAATTGTTCTCCTTACTTCTTCTGCGTTCCCTTGAATTCTCTTGACGAATAGACTGACTGACAATATAAGCAATATATAAGCAAATATAAGCAAATCCATGCCCCCAACACAAAACTTTCACAGGTTTCCATTTTGATGTTAACACATCTTTATAATATACTGATTTAATTCCACACTTTTTTTTAATATATATAACCCAGTGTCTCTAGGTTGCTGCTGTTCCTTTCTAATTAACATTCAGAAAATTTAGAGTGAGTAGAGCACTATTTAGTCATCTCTGAGGGTTGTTATTTTTCTTTTAAGGTGTGATTAGACATTTCTACAATTGCTTGTTCTGTAGGATTGTCTGGTATACCCACAATGTGCTTTATATTAGAATATGAAGAGTTCCTTTGTCTTGCTAAAGACATATGCAGGGGCGTTGTCAGTCTTAATTTGTGCAGTTATCCCCATAAAAGCCATCACTTCCAGTAAATGTGTAATTACAGAATCAGCTTTACAAAACTCAAAATAAGTCACTCACTGAAGTCCTTATTATATATCAATTAGATGATGTACAAATTTTTGTTTTCAAATTCTGCCAAATAAAATACACCCAGCTGCCTGATTTTAAATTTTTTTTTAGCACCTCTGGGGTTACTTCCAGTGAGAAGTGGAGTTTGGATGTACAAAGACCATGTAGGGCATTTTCCAATAATTTCCCTGCCAGGTGATAGAAAAAAAAAATTTCTTTAAGCGTCTACTGTTAATATGGTGTTTTTCCTGAAATCTTGAGGCTTCTAATACATTTTCTATCAATAATTGCTCAGTTTCTTTATTTCCTGTGTTAATGGACCTGGAAAGTCTGTATGAGAACAAATATGGGTGATATATAAGGAATAGTTTCTATTTCTGATTGCCTGTTTCGGCTTTATAAATAGGTTAATTCTGAATTATCCGAATTAAATCCATCAGGTTCCATATGCAGAACAACTTTTTCTTTATATTGAGAATCAGTAATTATATTAAGAGATTCAGGAAAATCTAATTACCCCATAAGAATTGCATACAGCTCTGATTTTTTTAACTTAAGTACTTGGGCTTTGAATTACTTTACTCATTTTGTCTAACTGATAGCCTGCCATTCCTAACTTATTCGCATTAGTATAGGATATAGGTGCTCCATTTACTAGCATTTCTTTTACATACATGAGAGAATCCAATTAGTTATATTTGTAAACTGAAGATGCTTGCTCTTAAGATATTTGTTGTTAATTTCTCCCAAATAATTGCTACAAGCCCTTTGCCAATCTCCATTGATTACTCACAATGACATAATCTTAACACCAGTGTAAGATAGTACAATTTCTGCTGGGTCTGTTCCTGATAATTGACGAAGTCTCTTTTCCTCAGTTTTAATTTTTATTTATTCATTTTACATTCTGGTCATAGTACCCTCTCCCTCTTCTTCCACTCCTACCCTCCCTCCCTGTTTTCCTTACCCTCCTTTCCCTACTCCTCAGGGAAGAGGAGAGCTCCTACCCATCATCCCAGCATATCAAGTTGCATCAGGTCTGAGCTCATCCTTTTCCCCTGTGGTCTGGCAAGGTAGTCCCTCCAGGGGAAAGTGATTAAAAAGCAGGCAACAGAATCCATGTGAGACTTGGCTCACGTTCCCCTTACTAGGAGACCTATATGAGAACTAAGCTGCCCATTGGCTACATCTGTGTAGGGGGCCTATATCCAGTCCATGCATGGCTCTGGGTTGGTGCTTTAGTCTCCAGACCTCCCTCCACCAGGCCCTGGTTAGTTGGCTCTGTTGATATTTTTGTGGAGTTCCTGTCTCCTCTGGATCCTTCTATCCTCCCCCCCCCAACCTTCCACTTTTCCACAAGGCTCCCTGTGTTCCAGCCTATGAGTGGTTGTTGGTCTCTGCATATGTTTCCATCAGCTGCTGGGTGGAGCAACTCAGGACAGCTGTGTTCTACCTTTTATGATTAAATCAGGAACTTCTTCTATGCAAGTCTTTAATTTTTATTTTGTGTACTAAGAAAACCCATTCCATAATACTATCTTTCCTTCACACCAAATGATCCCAGTAAGAGAATAAGTTGAAGACAAAATAACCAAAATACAATCAAGTTTGGGATCCATGTGATCCACATATGCATCTTACAGTCTGTCCTACCAGAGTTAACCCTCTCTCTGCTTTGGCTGTTAACCATCTTGGATTGTTTATGTCCAAATCTCCTCATAATGTTTGAAACAAATTACTTAACTCTTGATTAATTAATCCAATGGTAGGCCATGGCCAAGTAATAGCTCCCATTAATTTTTGAAAATCATTAGGAGTTTGCAACTGACTCTTTTGATCTATACTTTTTGTGGTTGAATTTTTTGTTGACTTATTTTATAACCCAAATAGTAAATAGAATCTCCTCTTTCTAGTTTTTCAGGAGTAAGCTATAACTCCCAGCATGGCAGAAGTCTCTGTGTTTTCTTAAATATTTTCTGTAAAGTATCTGCCTCAAAATAGCATCCATATAATGATAAATAATGGATTGAGGAAATTTCCTACAAAATTGCCTAGCACTTATTGCATAAAATATTGCTGTTAAGTTGGACTGTTTAACATTCCCTGTGGAAGAACTTTCCACTGTATCTTTTTACAGGTTGAATGTTATCATAAGTATGTACTGTGAATATAAACCTTTCCTTATCCTGCTCATGCAAGAGGGTAGTATAAAAGCAGACTTTTAAATCAATTACTATCATAAGATATGCCTCAGATAATAAAAAGGTAAAGGAATTCCAGGCTGTAGTAGAGTTATTGGTTAGGTTACTCTATTCACTGCTCTCAAATCTGTTAATATTCTCCATTTTCCTGATTTCTTTTTTATAACAAACACAGGAAAATTCTATGGGCTACTAAAATCTTCTGTGTGTTGAACCTTTAGCTGCTCTCATACCAGCTCCTCGTAAAAGCTGCTGGCAATCATCCCAGGTGGGCTGATGGGTGAAAAGAACAGTTTCAAGGAGATCAATCAAATCTCTAGGGTTATCAGAGAACTTGGCATTCTGAGTTCTCCAGTTATAAAGATCTGATGTGGCAAAAGGCCAATAATGGTGAGGTTGATTGCCATTATCATCTGGTGGTCCTGAGACCCATAGGGGAAGGATCGTGGAATTTGCCTCTGTCACTCCAGAGGGAGAGGCTGCCCGGCGGCTCCGGGTCCTCTGCTCCAGGCCAGATGGTGGTAAAGTGTCCAGCACTGAAGGAGCCGGTTGAAGGGTGGGAGGAGGTCTATATGGAGGGGGTAGAAAATGGCTTCCTCTGGAGTGCCATCCTGCAAAATAGGGTGAAGGGGAGCAGAGGGAGTTGAAGGGGCACCTTTGGGATCCTTTTTCTTGGTCTTAGTCACCAGAGCAGTGACCTCTGGTTCCGGAAGTGGGAATCAGAAAGGGCTTAATCCATGGAGGTGGATGAGTCACCAGGTTCCAAAGGAAATGAAGAAACCTGATAAGCTAGGGTCAGATGGAAGGGGAGGAAGACCTCCCCTATCTGTGGACTTGGAAAAGGGCAGGAGGAGATGAAGGAGGGAGGGTGGGATTGGGAGGGAATGAGGGAGTGGGCTACAGCTGGGATACAAAGTAAATAACCTGTAACTAATATAAAATGTTTTAAATTTAAAACACATTAAACATGGTGACTATTAAAAAAAAAAAAGAAAAGCTGTACATGCCATCAAAACTTAACAATGATTAGAATTGAACAGAAAACCTTAGTCACTGTCCAGAAAAGCTATTATTAGTTCACTGAAAATGCCTCTGTTTATAATTTTGCACTACACATGGCACAATTAATGGCTTAAAACAGAGGGGGTTGTGTAGTGAGAATGCTGGAACTTTTTTCATTAGAAAACCCAGAACTAGTATAAGAATGTGCTTTCATTTTGATCTCAGGTGTTGGGATGTGGGCTGCTTTGAAGTGTTCAGCTGCAGACGGTTTCTGTGATTGTGTGACATTTGGAATTCTGAGAATTTATTAAGGGTATATATATTCTAGAGCCCCAGAAGGCAGGGTTGTTGGGTGTTGGCTGCGGTTTGTTAGTGTTCATCTCAAAGACGAAGCAAGATAGATTCAAGGATTTCTATCACTCTCTCCTTTATTCTTCTTTCTCTCCTACCTAGTGATGGGTGTTGAAACCAGGGGGGAAATAGTGTGGGAAAAGGAAGAACCCACAAAGTAGTAAAAGTCCAGCTACAGAAGTCTCCCAGTATTAATGTTCAGGGTTCAATGTGTGATTTAAGCTTTAGTAATGCTTCTTTTAGAAATGCAGGTGCTCTTGCGTTTAGGGCATAGATAGTAAGAATTGAAATGTCTTCCTGGTTTATTTTTCCTTTGATGAATATGAAATGTTCTTCCTCATGTCTTTGGATTAATTTTGGTTGAAAGTCTATGTTGTTAGATACTAGAATGGCTACACCAACTTGCTTCTTATGTCTATTTTCTTGGAAAATCTTTTTCTAACTATTTGCTCTGAGGTAATATCTATCTTTGATGTTCAGATGTATTTCTTGCATGAGGCAGAAGCATGAATCCTGTTTTCACATCCTTTGTTAGTTTTTATCTTTTTTTTTATGGGTAATTGAGTCTCTTGATATTGTGACATAGTAATTACCAATGATTGTTAATTTCTGTTATTTTGTTGTTATTGATGGCAGTGTGTGTGTGTGTGTGTGTGTGTGTGTGTGTCCTTCTATCGGTTTTGCTGATATGAAATTATTTACTCCCTGTATTTTCATGGGTATAGTAGCCCCTTTGGGATGGAGTTTTCCTTCTATCATCTTCTGTAGGCCTGGATTGTG
This sequence comes from Psammomys obesus, assembly GCF_907164565.1. NCBI lineage: Eukaryota > Metazoa > Chordata > Mammalia > Rodentia > Muridae > Psammomys > Psammomys obesus. The sequence continues at coordinate 35,563,150 of NW_026596079.1, forward strand.
GGTAGATATTGTTTAACTTTGACTTTGTCTAGGAATATCTTGTTTTCTCCATCTCTGGTGATTGTTAGGTTTACTGAGCATAGTTTTCTGGTCTGGCATCTGTGGTCTCTATGAGTCTTCAAGATATCTGTCTAAGCTCTTTTGGCTTTTGGAGTCTTTATTAAGAAGTTAGGTATCATTCTAATAAGTCAGCCTTTATATGTTACTTGGCCTTTTCCCCTTCTAGGTTGTAATAATTTTTTTTTCTTTCTTTCTTTCTTTCTTTCTTTCTTTCTTTCTTTCTTTCTTCCTTCCTTTCTTTCTTTCTTTCTAAATATTTATTTATTTACATTTTATATACATTGGTGTTCTGCCTGCTTGTATGTGACATTGTCACATCTTCTACAACTGGCATTACAGACAATTGAGAGCTGCCATGTGGGTGCTAAAAATTGAACCAGGGTTCTTTGGAAGATAAGCTGATGCTTTTAAACACCGAGCTATCTCTTCAGCCCATTATTTCTTTTTTCTGTACTTTTAATATTCTGATTATTATGTGGCAGGGGACTTTCTTATCTGATCTAGTATTTTTGATGTTTTCTAAGCTTCTTGTATATTTATAGGCATATAAATCTTTAGGTTAGAATTTTTTTTCTATGATTCTTGTTAAAAATATTTTCTGCATAGTTGAGCTGGGATTCTTCTCCTTCTATTCTGTTATTCTTAGGTTTGTTTGTTTCATAGTGTCCTAGATTTCATTGGATGTTTTCTGTCAGGAATTTTTTTTTTTTTTTGACATTTAATGTTATCTTTGACTGATGTACCAATTTCTTTTATGGTATGTTCTAAGCCTGAGATTCTTCGATATCTGGTATTTTGTTAATGATGCTTGCATCTTTAGTTCCTGTTCACTTACCTAGATTTTACATCTCCATGATCCCCTCAGTTTATGTTTTCTTTATTGCTTCTATTTACATTTTCAGGTATTGAACAGTTTTATTCATTTCCTTCAATGTTTGATTATATTTTCCTATATATCCTTAGGGGATTTATTCATTTACTCCCATTGTTTGTTTGTGTTTTTCTGATTTCGCCAAGTGTTTTATTTGTTTCATCATATATACATATATATACATGTATATATATATAAATTACAGTTTATTCACTTTGTATCTGAACTGTAACCCCTTCCCTGTTTCCCTCCCAATCCTACCCTCTGTCCCTTATCTCCTCCCATGCCCCTCTCCAAGTCCAATAATAGGGGAGGTCCTCCTCCCCTTCCATCTGACCCTAGGTTATCAGGTCCATCAGGAATGGCTGCATTGTCTTCCTCTGTGGCCTGGTGAGCTTGCTAGCCCCTCAGGGGAAGTGATCAAAGAGCAGGCCACTGAGTTCATGTCAGAGACAGTCCCTGCTCCCATTACTAGGAAACCAACTTGGATACTGAGCTGCCATGGGCTACATCTGAGCAGGGGTTCTAGGTTATATCCATGATTGGTCCTTGGTTAGAATATCAGTCTCAGAAAAGACCCCACTGCCTAAAGATTTTGGTTCTGTTGCTGTCCTTGTGGAGCTCCTATACTCTCTGGGTCTTACTATCTCCCCCTTCTTTCATAAGATTCCCTGCATTCTGCCCAAAGTTTGTTTATGAGTCTCAGCATCTGTTTTGATACCCTGCTGGGTAGAGTCTTTCAGAGCACTCTGTGGTGGGCTTCTATCCTGTTTCTTGTTTTCTCCTTCTTCCAATGTCCATCCCTTTTGTCTTTCTGAGTGAGGATTGATCATCTTACCCCGGGTCCTCCTTCTTGCTTGGCTTCTTTAGGTGTGCAGATTTTTATAGGATTATCTTATAGGTCTAGTATCCACTTACAAGTGGATATATATACCGTATGTGTCTTTCTGCTTCTGGGATACCTCACTCAGGATGATCTCTTCTAGATCCCACCATTTGCCTGCAAATTTCATGATTTCCTTGTTTCTTTTTTTTTTTTTTTTATTCTTTATTAATTACACTTTATTCACTTTGTATCCCCCCTGTGGTTCCCTCCCTCCTTCCTTCCCTTCCTCCACCCTTTGCACTCAGGCCCCTCCCCAAGTCCACTGATAGGGGAGGTCTTCTTTTCCTTCCTTCTGATCCTAGTCGATAAGGTGTCATCAGGAGTGGCTACATTGTTTTCTTCTGTGGCCTGTTTTCTTCTGTTTTCTTCTGTGGTAAGGCTTCTCCTCCCTCAGGTGAAGGTGATTAAAGAACAGGCCAGTCAGTTCATGTCAGAGACAGTCCCTGTTCCTATTACTATGGAACCCACTTGGACACTGAACTGCCATGGGCTACATCTGTCCCGGGGTCCTAGGTTATCTCGATGCATGGTCCTTGGTTGGAGTATCAGTCTCAGGAAGGACCCCTGTGCTCAGATTTTTTGGTTCTGTTGTTCTCCTTGTGGAGCTCCTGTTCTCTCCAGATCTTACTGTTTCCCACTTCTTTCATAAGATTCCCTGCACTCTGCCGAAAGGTTGTCCATAAGTCTCAACATCTGCTTTGACAGTCTGCAGGGCAGAGCCTTTCAGAGGTCCTCTGTGTCAGGCTCCTGACTTGTTCCCTCTTTTCTCCTTCTCCTAATGTCCATCCTCTTTGCCTTTCTGGATAGGGATTGAGCATTTTAGTCAGGGTCCTCTCTCTTGATTAGTTTCTTTAGGTGTACAGATTTTAGTAGGTTTATCTATATTATATGTCTATATGAGTGAGTATATACCGTGTGTGTCTTTCTGCTTCTGGGATAGCTCACTCAGGATGATCTTTTCAAGTTCCCACCATTTACCTGAAAATTTCATGATTTCCTTGTTTTTTATTGCTGAGTAATATTCCATTGTGTAGATGTACCACAATTTCTGAATCCATTCCTCCGTTGTGGGACATCTGGGTTGTTCCAGGTTCTGGTTATTACAAATAAAGCTGCTACAAACATGTTTGAGTCAATGTCCTTATTGTGTACTTGAGCCTCTTTTGGATATATGCCTAGGAGTGGTATAGCTGGATCTTGAGGAAGCGCTATTCCTAGTTGTCTGAGGTAGCGCCAGACTGATTTCTAGAGTGGTTCTACAAGTTTACATTCCCACCAGCAGTGGGGCAGGGGTCCCTTTCTCCACAACCTGTCCAGCATGTGTTGTCACTTGAGTTTTTGATCTTAGCCATTCTGATGGGTGTAAGGTGAAATCTTAATGTCGTTTTGATTTGCATTTCCCTGATGACTAAGGATGTTGAACATTTCATTAAGTGTTTCTCTGCCATTTGATATTCCTCTATTTAGAATTCTCTGTTTAGCTCTGTACCCCATTTTTAATTGGATTGATTGATTTCTTGCTGTTTAACTTCTTGAGTTCTTTATATATGATTTCCTTTTTCCTAATTGCTGAGTAGTATTCCATTGTATAAAAGTATCACAATTTCTGTACCCATTCCTCCATTGAGGGATATCTAGGTTGTTACCAGGTTCTGGCTATTACAAATAAAGCTGCTACGAACATGGTTGAACAAATGTTCTAGTTGTGTACTTGAGCATCTTTTGGATCTATGCCTAGGAGTGGTATAGCTGGATCTTGAGGAAGCAGTATTCCTAATTGTCTGAGCAAGCACCAGATTGATTTCCAAAGTGATTGCACAAGTTTACATTCCCACCAACAATGGAGAAGGGTCCCCCTTTCTCCACATCCTCTCCAGCATGTGTTGTTACTTGAATTTTTGATCTTAGCCATTCTGATGGGTGTAAGGTGAAATCTCAGGGTCGTTTTGATTTGCATTTCTCTAATGGCTAAGGACACTGAGCATTTCTTTAAGTGTTTCTCTGCCATTTGATATTCCTCTACAGAGAATTCTCTGTTTGGCTCTGTATTCCATTTTTTTAATTGGATTGCTTGATTTGTTGCTGTTTAACTTCTTGAGTAATATATATATATATATTTATTTATTTATTTATATATATTTATATATATATTATATATATATATATTTATATATATATAAAATATATATATATTTTAGCCCTCTGTCTGATAAAGGTTGAGTAAAGATCCTCTCCCTGTCTGTAGGCTGTCATTTTGTTTTAATGACAGTGTCCTTTGCTTTACAGAAACTTTTCAGTTTCATGAAGTCCCATTTATTGATTGTTGCTCTTAGAGCCTGTGCTGTTGGTGTTCTGTTCAGGAAGTTGTCTCCTATGTCAATGTCCTAGGCTCTTCTCCACTTTTTCTTCTAACCGATTTATTGTGTTTGTTTTTATGTTGAGGTCTTTGATCCACTTGGACTTTAGTTTTGTGTTTGGTGATTAGTATGAATCTATTTCCATTTTGCTACATGTAGACATCCAGTTAGACCAGCACCATTTGTTGAAGATGCTGTCATTTTTCCATTGAATGGTTTTGGTGTCTTTGTAGTCATAGGTGTATGGGTTTATTTCTGGGTCTTCTATTTGATTCCATTGATCCACCATTGTGTTTCTATGCCAGTACCATGCGGTTTTTATTACTATTTCTCTGTAGTGCAACTTTAGATCAGGGATGGAGATACCTCCAGATGATCTGTTGTTGTACAGAATCTTTTGGGCAATTCTGGGTTTTTTGTTTTTCCATATGAAATTGAGAATTGTCCTTTCAAGCTCTGTAAAGAATTGTGTTGGTATTTTGATGGTAATTGCACTGAATCTGTTGATTGCTTTTGGCAGGATGGCCATTTTTACTATGTTAATTCTAACTATCCATGAGCATGGGAGATCTTTCTATTTGTTTCATCCTTAAGGGCCTCTATCATCTTCAAAAAAAATAGGGTTTAAGTTCTTTTTTTGTGCTCCCGCTCTGTTGGAATATCCATGACTTGCTGTATTAGGATAGCTGAGTTCTGGTGGTGCTATATTGCCTTGGATCTTGATTGTGTTCTTATAGTGGGCTTTAGGTATCTGAGTTTGGGGTTACTATAGGTTTAGGGGCTTATTTGTGAGTTGGTCCTTGTTGGATAAAAGGTTTCTGTTTCCTTTCTGACCTTCTAGCCTTAGTGATTTGTGGTTCTGGTGACTTGCAAATCCTCAGGTCCAGTAGTGTGTCTCTGTAGTGTTCTGGTTGCTTACATCCCATCTGGCATTCTATGTTCTAGTGTGGCCCTCAGTACAGTAGTGGGCTGCTGCCAGAATTGTGGGCCAGGATACAGATGAGGGGAAGGGACGCTTTTGCGGAAGCTGGGCAGGTTCTCCCAACATTGGACTTTTATGTCTACGGATTATTTGTGAGCATGCAAGCATTTTGTACTATTTGAAACAGAAGTTGACTGTTCTCCACTCTCTCCATCCTTTTCTTCTCCATTTTATTTATTGGCCCTATCCTAGGCAGACTCTCACTAATACACATGTACCAACACTGCTGTTTTCAAGTTGTCAGGGCTTGTCTTCATCACTAGCACCATCTTCATATGACACCCTAACTGACCCTATTGATTTAATACATTACATGATTCCTTTTGCCAAATTACTTCCCTCTTCACCTTTGGGACATCAGGCAGTACTACCTCTATGTTCTTACTGGACATTCTTCACAAGATCCTTCTTTGGGTCCTCATTACAGTTCCCACACCAAAGTGTCAGACTGCCTGACAATCCAGTCTCCTTGCTTCTGTTCCTGCATTCATTCTTTTAAAAAATGATTTACTTGTCTTTATTTTATGTGTATGAATTGTTTGATTTCATGATTTTATGTGCACCTCATGCCTACCTGATGCCTGAGAAGGTGAGAAGAGGATATTGAATCCCCTGGAACTAGAGTTATGTTGAAGCTAGGCACCAAACCTGGATCCTTTACAAGAGCAACATGTTTTCATAACTGCTGAGCTCCCTCTCTAGCCCCCAGATATATACATTTTAGGTGATCGCATCTAGGTTCTCGGTTTTAAAACCATTCTTGATGATTCCAAAACTCCATTTTTTTGGTTTCTAAATATCTATCTTTAGCCCCAGTGTCCACACTCATACAAGCAATTCTCCCTCAAAATGTACCTCTTAAATTTCTCAAAATTTATCCTTCACCTCACTTCCAGGGTATTTTCTGGAAGTACCAGTATTCTGTTTCCCATAAACAGTCCATACCATTTCTAATCATCTCTCTCTCTCTCTCTCTCTCTCTCTCTCTCTCTCTCTCTCCTCCCTCTTCCTTTCTCTCTCTCTCTCATGTGTGTGTGTGTGTGTGTGTATGTGTGTGTACTACTCCAAAACCATGTCTACCTGCTTGCTGCCTTGCTTCCCATCATCACAACCTGAAACTATAAACCTTCAATAACCTTTCTTCCAAATGTTGTCTTTTGCATGATGTCCTATAACAGTAATAAAAGAATAACTAAGACACAAGCCACTCTTATGTACCTTACCCATCTCCAACACGCTTCTAAGTCATTGGACAATCATCATGAAGCATCATACCACATAGTCTCACTTATATGCAGTGGAAGTAGGTCAATATCAAAGATATATAACTGCAGTTAGGAGGAATAGAAACAGGGGCTCTATACAGCATAAAAACTATAGATAATGATGATAGAGTATTATCTTGACAACTACAGAGTTGATATCGGTCTTCTCACCTCATGTTAAGTATATGAACTAGTTTTATCACTGCTCTAGATTTAACCATTCCAGAATGTGTGTGTCATACAGGAGAGCATACATTACCTATCAATATAAAAATGGTAATACACTCAGCCTTGAAACTTATTACATTTCTTTTTTTAACTTAACACTATGATAGAATGTTATTTTTTATTTTCTAGGTTAAACATACATGGAAACTAAAATCAAACATACAGGAGTTCAACTGCTACCTCCATCTTTACAGATAAAGGACTCAGCAAGGCACTGGATTTCTGATTTTATTTGTTTTCATACTTTCTCAAAGTTCTTATTATAGCCCTTGAATAAAATGAAGATAATGTACTAACATTATTCATAAGAAATACTTCATGATGCATCATAATACACTAAACACTATCTCTTTACTTTTATTACTAAATATAATTTTGAATCTTTACTACACCAGTCACTGATTCATGAACAAGAACAGTCTGATAAAACAGACATCTCACTAAATAGCTACATTACAATGTAAAATGTTCTAAGGGCAGATGTTCAACTATTATTTAACAACTGATTTAGCAAGGGACTAAGTTAGAGGCTTAACTATTAGCATCTCTTCCAAGAGATGCCAGTTTAAAGTTACCCTTCATCCCATTCTGGTAGACATTTCCAGTTTACATGTAATTATATTAATACTGTCACAATATACTGCATTTATATCTGGGGCTAGCATGGAAGAAGGAAACAAAGAGTGAACATTCAAATTTTGAAATGACACCATGGTTTAGTGCTTAAAAAGGAAAATAGAGGATTTCAAAAAGAAAATCCTCAGTAATTTTTAAATAAATATCCACTTTCATCCATAACAGCACATTTGAACTTTGTTACATAAGGAAGTGCAACTAGCACAAAATGAAAAATAAATTACAACATTTCTAAACCTCTTTCAACTGCTTTTTTTTTCCTGAGTTTCCAGTAAGCACTTAAATAGGAGATAAGGCACAAGTCCAAAATACCACCCTGTTGTTTTCCAATTTCAAGAAAAATAGTTAATATTAAATTTAAGCCTAAAAATATTATGCTCACTTATCATTATCCAATATTACTTAAAAAACAATAGTTGACTATCCAAATAAACTTTTATTTATTCTAGGCTCTCACAGTTAGAAGAATGGCTTCAGCTAGATGCTTCATCAGTGACAGTTTGGTCTTGAAGAAAATATGGCCACATTGAGGAAAGCCATAGACCCAAACCACTTGTAGTTGCAGAAACAGTTGAAACTGTTTTCTAATCTTAAATTTCTAACTAAACTTTTGTTAAAATAAATGTTAAGAACCTTTTAAAATTAGATTTAAATGAATCCACTAGAAGCTAAGATTACAGTTTTAAGTAACCCACTAATTGACTCTCCAATTTTCATGGCAATAAAGTTACTGGCAAGATTCTGTAGAGTTGTTGATGGGATCAGCCACAAAGGTCTGTTTGTAAGCATCCATTATCACACAGGGGTGCACTGTTTTGATTTTTTGTGAATTTCATTGACGTTCTGATCCTGAACTGATCTGATTAATACCTTTTCTAGTAGTGTTCATATTTTGTTTTTGAAAAAAAAAAAAAACTCAATGAAAACTTTTATTTCTGAAAAAAAAAAAACTCAGAGAAAAATTTCCATTTCAGATTACAGATTCTGTAGCTCTGCAGTAGGCGAGGACAGCACCTAGAGGTATATAGTTTCCTGGTACACATTTGTGAAGCCCAGGGGGGAAAAGGGAAGAAATGCAAAGCCAAAGCCCCCTGCTAACTTCTCTGCTCTGCTCTGCAGAAGGGAAATAACTCTCTAATCACAGAAGTGTACCCTCAGAGGGCCTCGGGCCAGGTGTACTTGAGGTGTGTATGCTATCCTTTTCTCAGTCACCCATTCCATTCTTTGTTGTTGTTCTTTTACTTATGTTGTCTATTTGCAGGCTGTTTATTTCCTGAAGACCTGTTTAAATGACATGTAGAGGAAATCAGTTGTTCAACTCTGAAATAAGCAGAAAAACAAAACACAGAAGCAACCTGCCTAAGCTTTTCTTGACAGTCTAAGAGTGGGTTTCTAGATGTGCTCTTGCACAAACAAACATAAGAGTGTCTAGTGTTTAGAGGGTCAAACAGTTGGCCAAAGAAGATTTAAAAATCTCCTGGGGAGTTGGACATTCTGCTTTACAAAAAAAAAAAAAAATTACAATTTATGTATTCACTACCTTTCATAGAAGATTCCAATGAATAAAAGGAATAAATTATAACAATAAGATTCTCCACTTGTCTAAGTTACAAGTTTTAGAAATTTCACAGCATAGCAAAAAATATATATTTTTCTATACTCCTCTATGTGGGGTAAAGTAATAAAGCTGTTCTTTCCTGGCACTGACCAAATCTGTCCTGCCTTTATGTTTTCTGATCCTATAGAACTCTCTCACTGGTTGACAAGTATCTTCCTGTGTCTTTCCTTGAAATACTTTATATACCTCCTCTAACCTTCTCTTGAAAGTATTTAGAAAACCATATCATACAGTCCAGACATTAACTATTTTCCCATCCTCACAGTTTAGAAATACTTCTGGAAGAAAGAAGAAAAAAAAAAAAAAAAAACAGCCTACGTAGGTAGGCTCAAATAATTATATTCAACTATTAATGTAAAATTGTATTTTTGGAATCATTATAATCAACTCAGTTAACACAGAAATAAGGGACATAATCAGTGATGGATAGAGCAAGGCAATACAAATAACAATATTTACATTTTCTCAATAACAATCTGATATTTTTTTCTAGCTTGGTCTTCTCTGAGCATGTTCCTCTGAATATTTGCAAGCATACCACAAAGGAAAAACAGATGTGCTCCATAACAAGGACTTGTAGTCCTTTGGTCTTTGGTTCTAACATTTGTCTTAGCAACTCTCTCTGTTCCTGCTGTGTCTGCCATCTCCATTTATCCAGCAAAATTCTTGTTCACTCAGTTTTTGCTGTTTGCCTTTGTTCTGCTTTATGAGTGCTACTCATAGTGTCAAGACATTAGCCTTTGCCTTCAGTCATCATTTCTTCTCTGAAATTTTTTAACTTCTCCCAACACTGCCTGTTTCAGACACTGTGACTGAGTAATCATAACTGACCAAGCCAGATCACCTGTTGAAGATGACCTTATTATATAGGTTATTCGTTGATATGCAGATTGACTTGTCTTTGTTGGAGGCTAAGCCTAGATTTCCATTCTCATACATAAATTTTGTGATTTTACTGTATAAATTGACCATCTACACTTGCCCCTTCCACAGTTGTCCCTGAACGTTTTCCTCTTAGTGGATTAGACAAGAAATGAGAAACTATCAATGAGATCTCTTCCAATACTACAGCATCTTTCCTTGTTGAATGCAATAATTTGTGAGTCCAAAACTCCCATCCTAAATTTGCCATCCACCAATTCCTGTGAGTGTGGCTGCTAAAGACACAGAGTCCTCTTCCTGTTCATGGATTGCATACCACTCTTTCTCTAATCACCTTTCTTTTTCTGCTTTACTTTCTCATACACACACACACATACACACACATACACACACACAGAGAGAGAGAGAGAGAGAGAGAGAGAGAGAGAGAGAGAGAGAGATTTTTCTAATAGCATTACCTCCATAAATCTGTCCTTCAGTCTTGACTATGGTTCTGCTTGTACACAATCCAAGCAAGCTGCCCAACATGCCAAGCTCGCTTTGTGACTCTCTTGGAAAAAAGTGATCATCTGGCTGTATTTGATAGTGATTATAGTTACTTAGCATGTATGTTTTCAAGTCCATAATGTAGACTATTTTGATGACAATAACAGTGGAATTCAAAGGGTAAATCATAACTGAAAAATTCTTCTAATGAAAGAGCAGTCTAACACACACACAAACTCTGAGGAATTTAAATGAACTCTAACTAGTTTAACAATTGACATATACAACCATATACTTTAAAAAAAAATTCAAGACTCAGAGCCTTGAACCACCAGACTACTTGGAAATAAAATGAAAACACCCTTAAATTGACTGTATAAGACAGAGCAAGATAGTAATATTTTCAATATAGAAACACTTGACAAGAGAGCAAAGGGAACCAAATTAAAAATTTACTTTATGTGTCTAACAGTATCTGGTGTTATATTTAGGTTCAACCCTTAAATCTAAATCAATCTTCAAAGATTGATAATTAGGTTTTAAAAAAACATGCTTAAAGAGCTATATCTGAGTCTTTAAAAAAAGGGGTTCAGATAATTAATATTGAGCCCAGTTAACAAAATAATTTCAGAACAACAACAACAAAAATCTCTTTAATAGAGTTTATTTTCCTTCTTATTCTATAAATATTTTTTTCATAATTACTTGACTAAGGACACTGAATTTCAATTCTCATTTTAAAACATGAAAATTTCATATGCCAATTTTAATTCTTTTCTCAGTTTAATTTACATCATTAACATTACTTCTGAAACCCCTAAAACTATTTTTCTTTACTTTTAACTATTTGGTTATCACACTATTAGTTTGGCTTCTCTATTATAACTAACAAAATGATCAAATACTCTATATTACTGATAGTTTCTCATGAAATATAGAATAAGTCTAGTATTTTTCCAACAAGAATCATCTTTCTACCTTTTCTTTACCATAAAAAGTTCTTAAATTCTACTTATTGCTTCCTTCTACTGGAATCAGCCTGGCCATAGTTACGTTTCAAATAACTTGACACTTAATAAAGAAAAATCTCTTCTCAAACAGTAAAATCAATAAGGCAAAAATATTCTGGGCCATGCAGTAGGATTACACAGCAATCATACATATAATTCAGTAATGCATTAACCACCCTTTCTGGTAAATATAGGAATTTTTGTCTTCTCCTCAGCTCTACCTGCTTTCCTAAGGGGGGTGGTGGTGGTTGTGGTGGTGGTGAATCCAGTTATGTAAGACTGAAAAGTTGTAGCTCTATCTTGCAGATAAGATTTTAAATGCAATTCAGATTTTGTCCACAAGAAGGATCCGTGAAAGATCCAGAAATTGTAATAGCATGGAAGTCAATGACCTATTTCATTTCTATTTTCTGTGGGCATGTTGTCAAGGGTACATAGACTGTCTATGTTCTTTCCTGTTACTCCTCTGATTCTGGAATCCATGAGGTAAACAGACTTTTCCTCCTCATGATCCCACCATGATGTGTTCTGCTTTACCATTGGCTTTCAATCAACAGAGCCAAAACTGGACTGAAAACTATGACTCTCTGAGCCACAATGGATCCTTCTTCTTTACGCTGTTCCTTCACGCATTTGGTCAGAGCTTCACTCTGAGGTGCCACAATGATCTCAGTCCCTTAACTGTGGCAGTGGGAGATGTGTCTTCAGATCAGCAAATCCATCATTGTTATTCTGTGTGTCATTCTTGAGAGACTTGCCTAGAGGGACACTCTAGCCTTATTTTTGGTCTTCTTCTGCTTCAAACAGCAGGATTCCTAAAACAATGATCCAGCTAATGGCCATAACAGCTTGGGAAAGAACAGCCAAGGAATAAAAATTTTCAATTGGAAGTTTGAGATCATTTCCAAGAAACACAGCCATTGAAGATCAAACTTTATTATAGCCTGCTGTGTCTGGTGGAGAGGCAATAACTGATTAATCATGCTGATAGGGAGGGCAGCAGAGTGCAAAGATCTGAGTCTTTGAAGTTAAGACAGGAGTACACAGTCTAATGGGGTCCTAGTTAGGGAAACAGTTTCCAGACAGTCGGGGAAAAGACAACTAAATCAAAGAAGAAACCTCTTCTGAGATAAAGATCAAAGGTCCCTAGTCATCACTGAGAGATCAGTGTTCCAGGCCCATGCAGGTAGTCCCCACTAGCCTAGAGCAGGTAATCAGATGAGAGCAAAGCAAGGACAGTGAAGACCCTGGAAGAAAGGCTATCATCTAGAGATCTTCTGTCAACTGTGCTACAAACTGGATATATGGCATCGGGCACTTTTCTTAGTCTCTGAGCCTCACTAGCATGATTTTAAAATATACATGTTCACACTATAAGAGTATTTTATTAAAAATAAAGGTACAAAGTCTCCATAGTAGAATATACTGTGTGCTCAAAACTCTTTAATTACATCCTCAGTTTTTAATTTAATACCCAATACAGCCTTTAAAATAAACACAGAAGGAGAAAGAATGAAATACGAGAATTGAAATATAGGAATGTGAAAAGATAAATAGCTAGAAATAGATCCAGGAGGACTAATGTTGCCTCATGAGCCCTGAGACATAGGGAAAAAAGAAATATTTTCCTATGGTGAGAAGAAAAGAAATAAAGTGGTCCAGGCCATGTGAAATCTCAGCCAGGCCCTCCTGCAGCATTAAAGTTAGGTGACCAGAACAGCTAAGCCACTGTCAGCCACTGAGAAGTGTGTGATGGTTTCTATTATAATTGTTTTCATTCAAAAGTTGACAAAAATTTTCCTCTTGAGGTAAAACAGTCCAGTATTTTCCGTAGTTCAAATTGTTTATTTAGGGTATCATTCAGAGGAATCATGTATTTGTTACTAGAATGCAAGAAGGGGGAAGAAGAGTCAGGAAATAGAAGGATGCCTCCTATAAAGTCAGCCATGCTATGGAAGGGGAACCATGGGGTCCCACCCTACACAAAGAACTACAGGTAATGAAGGAATATCGAGAGTAGGAGAAACATCCTTCTCCAGGCCATCAATTTAAGACATAGCAAGGGCTGAGCAGTACATCAGAGGGAGAAAAAAAAAAGAGCAAAAATGATGTAATGATATTTTACTTTTAAATAATAAAAAAAAATAAATAAAAGCCATGTTAGATTGCCTATGGTATTCATTAAAACTTAGCTACTTTTTTCTCATTGAAATTCATCATTGGGAAAGGGTCCAAGGAGTGGATTTTTTCCTTCATTTGAACGTTTGACTATGGACACTATTATCATATTCTATAATGTAAACTTCCCAAGTAAGCCAGCCAACCTCTCTTCTTACTTTTGCCAGCGTGACTTGATGTGTACCATGTCCACAACCTGAATGCAGACACAACTTCTGCAGCCAGTAAAGCATGAAAATAACTAGTTCCCTGAGTTTAATCCATCAACCATTGGTCAGTCTAGTGCAAGAAAACACCACAATGATTCTACCACATAAATCAAGTTTGTTTGTATGTAGACCGATTTTCAATTTTCTACTTAATTTAATTTTCATCTTTCTAAAAACCATGTCAAAATGGTATGATGTATGCATCTTTGTTATAAACTCTTTAAATGTGGATTCAGCTAGAAGTGCAGAATGGCTAGTTGTTTGATGAAGTTTAATCTTCATCCAGTGACATTGGTCTCTAAAAAAGCTGACATTAATTAGAAGGAGGTATGAACAGGAACACTGCCTGAAGTTGGGCTCAGAACGCCAAGGTTCTCTGTGAAACTATGAGTCCCGGACACTTCAGCAGATACCAGCAACCAAGAAAAGGAAATGGGTATAATTTGGAGGCCTGACTTAATTTAGAATAGCATTCCACAAATATTTGGCAGAGCAGGAAGCAGTAACGCAGGTACTTACATTGAACCACATGGTCTGGAAGCATCGTAGATCTGTGACCTCCTTGTGACATGCAAAAGTCCTCTTACTTTGGCATGATATATTAGTTTCTTCTTGCTTTGACCAAATATCCAACTAACAGTAACTTAAGGAAGAAATGGTTTACTTGAGCTTACAGTTTGATGGTCTGTTCCGTGGCATCAAAGCCATTACTGCAGGAGCATAAGGTTGCTGGTCACATTTCAACTTCAGTCAAGAAGCAGAACTTCAGTCAAGTAGCCAGCTTGGTTTCTTTCTGTTCAGTTGGGGACTCCAAGAGAAGAGATGGTGGGTCCTTTATTCAGGGTCAGTCTTTCCTCCTCAATTAAACTTCTTTGGAAATATCCCCCAACAAGAAACACTCAGAGGGGTTTCCAGGGAGATTCTAAATCAAGTTAAATTGATGAAGGAGACTAAAAATGAAGATGCCAAGTTTCTCTAACATCCTGTGTTGCTTATTAACACTAGTTCAAAGTTCCAAAGAACTTCCAGAAATTAACTTTAACTCATCTCTGGTGAAACAAAGCCCTCTCCTTTTCTCAAATCAAGGGTTCTCTCCTACTGACCAGCAGGATGGTAGATTTATTCCCAGTCTCCTAGAAATTGTAGTCTCTGGGGTCCCTATTTTAAGCAAAACTAGCTTTTATTTTCTCCCAGGGCTTCTCCCTTTACTTCCTGCCATGGCTCTTGTAGCCAGCATGTCTCGTATGGAATTTAATCCCTGCAATGAGTGTGCACAGTAAAACAGATCATTTTGGTGGCAGCATAATCATTTCTTGCTTGTAATATAAACTCCTGTCTGTGAAGTCATGTCCCTGGCAATCATTGCCTTCTCAATGCAATACAAAAGATGGCAAAAATGCCAGTATGACAGTACTTCTATTTATTATTGTTGTTGCTTTATTAGGTTTTGTTGTTGTTCTTTTTCACTTTGTGGAATCAAACTCAATGGCTGGCACAGGCAGCGTGAACTCCACCACTGAACAACTTCCCTAGCCCTTCTATTTTATCTTGTTTGAGTGGAGCAGGGATTTGCTACATTGTACCGTCTGACCTGGAGCTCCTGACCTTTTGGTTGATTATAATGATTCTGCTTTTTTAACACTCCTTCTACTTCTACACTTTCTTATCATCTTCCCTACTCAATCTTTGCATTTTTTATCAAATACATGTTGCATTTCAAAACTAGATTAGAACTTTAAAAATATACCCTCACTCTGATTTGATCCTGCACAACAGTTTTACTTAAAATGTTAGGTCCATAAGCAGTTCATTAAGTCCATTGTTATAGAAATGAAAATGTGATTTGATTTGAGACCAAAGAGAAAATGGAAGCTATCCTTTTATTTGGTGTCTAATACATTAAGGTACCATAGTAGGTGCCTTGTTTGTAAAAGAAAAAAAATGTCTAAAACAGTGGATAAGAGCATCTGTTTAATGATTTCCAATAGGTATGGCCTTAGTGTGGGCATTTATAGTTTTGAAATTGGAAAAATGACTATGAAAGGATTTTCAATATTTTTCTTTAAATGAAAATTGCAATTAGTATCTACCCTAGAGCTATTGACCTGGAGGGAACAGGAGCTCCACAAGGATTGCAACAGAGCCAAAAAAGATCCAGCTATATCACACGTAGGCATATATCCAAAATATGCTCAAGTACACAACAAGGACATTTGCTCAACCATGTTCATAGCAGTTTTATTCGTAATAGCCAGAACCTGGAAACAACCCAGATGTCCCTCAATGGAGGAATGGATACAGGAACTGTGGTACATTTACACAGTGGAATACTACTCAGCAATTAAAACAAGGAAATCATAAAATTTGCAGGCAAATGGTGGGAACTAGAAAAGATCATCCTGAGTGAGGTAACCCAGAAAGAGGAAGACACACATGGTATATAGGTATATACTCCCTTAAAAGTGGATACTAGACCTATAATATAGGATAAACCTACAAAAATCTGTTCACTTAAATAAGCCAAGTAAGAAAGAGGACCCGGTGTAAGATGATCAATCCTCACTCAGAAAGGCAAATGGGCTAGACATTGGAAGAAGGAGAAAACAGGAAACAGGACAGGAGCCTACCACAGAGGGCCTTTGAAAGACTCTACCCAGCAAGGTATCAAAGCAGATGCTGAGACTCATAAACAAACTTTGGGCAGAATGCAAGGAATCTTAGATAAGAAGCGGGAGATAGTAAGACATAGAGAGGACAGGAGCTCTGCAAGGATAGCAACTAAACTAAAATATCTGGGCCAGGGGTGTTTTCTGAGACTGATACTTCAACCAAGGGCCATTCATGGAGATAACCTAGAACCCATGCTCAGATGTAGCCCATGGCAGCTCAGTATCCAAGTGGGTTTCTCTAATAAAGGGAACAGGGAATATCTCTGACATAAACTCAGTGGCTGGCTTTTTGATCACCTCCCCCTGAGGGGAGAGCAACCTCACCAGGCCACAGAGGAAGACAATGCAGCCAGTCCTGATGAGACCTGATAAGCTAGGGTCAGATGGAAGGGGAGGAGGACCTCCCCTTATCAGTCAGTGGACTGGGAGAGGGGCATGGGAGGAGAAGAGGGAGGGAGGGTGTGATTGGGAGGGGCTGAGGGAGGGGGCTACACCTGGGATACAAAGTGAATAAATTGTAATAAATAAAAATAATAAATTAAAAAAGAAAAAGAGAATTAACTGGGATGACATATATAAAACTGTTAGCTTAATGAAACAGTGCTTAATGAACAAGAAATGTGATGAAGTATATTAACTTTAAAAAAAAAAGCAATTATTTGCGTATGTATGTGTTGCTGGCATTTGCTGCTTTGTGGATTCTTCTCTCTTACTCCCTTCTCTACTCCTTTCCTTCTACCCTTCCAACTCCCTGACACTAAAAAAGAGAAGAAAGGATAGACGGGACTACTTCATTAGACTACTTCTTGCTGGTTAGGGACATTGAGCTCCTTGGCAAGTTTGATCTTCAAAATTGGGATATTTAAGTACTCCTTCTCCTTCTCTTTCTCCTTCTCCTTGTTTCTTTTTCACACATGCAAACTGCACACTTAACAAACTGCAACCAATAGCAACCAACAGCAATCAGCAACCAATAACCCCCACACATCTCTCAGGGCCTTCGCCTTTATATACCCTCTAAAAAAATCCCCAGAATTCCAAACGTCACACAACCCTATACACTATCTGCAGGTGGTAAAATCATGCCTTGCTAGAGCATGAGGCAAATCATAGTTACCGGCTGTGAGGCAGCTTCATATCCCCACACCAGGAATTAAAATAAAATATAATCCCATAATATTTCTGTGTTTTTTAAGGAAACAAAAATTACAAAATTCTCACTACTCATATGCAAGTGTATGTACACACACATAGACAACAATGCGCATGTGAACATTGGAGGACAGCTTGTAGGAGTCTGTGCTCTCCATCACCCACATGTGTTCCATAGTCAACCTAGATTTTTAGGCTGAGAAACAAATGCCTTGGCCCACTGCACCATCTCGTGGGCTCACTCTGTTCTTACTGATGGCAGGTTATAATATTCATTGATGAGAACTATCATTCATCTCTACCATATAGAGGAAAGCTAAGAAAATCCAAGTAATTTGCTGTGACTGCTCAGGTATCAGTTGGCTTTCTTTCTGGTCTGGTTGCAGGACCTGAATTCTGACACAGAATGTTCATATTTGGTCCACAGGGCTTTGCTGCCACAAGTCTATAAGGGATAATTGGCCTTCATAATTATTATTTAACTTGATATATAATTTTGATAAGGCTACACAAGGCACCCTGTCTCTCATTTATTAAACAAAAACAAAAACAAAAGAGCCTTTTTCATGCTGTTTTGAGGAGGATAAAATGAGAAAAAGCACTTGAAAACCACTTGTAAAGTGATGGTTTTTCTTAACACTGGCTATGTATGAAGAGGTATTATTTTTCTAATAAAAGGATGAGTGTGATTCTTAAGAATTGATGCATTCCCCAAAGGAAACTCTTCTTGTTGGGAAAAACAAAAACATCTGTGTACCTGAGAAAGAGTATACTCACAAAAATATGTGAGCGGCAGGGCTGCTTTGTGTGAATTGTATTCAAACTCTGGAAGGAACTCCAGGGACTTTCTCAGAAGACACAAACATTTGCTTTCTGGGATATCACAGGGATCTTAATCTCTGGGTTTAGACACACTGAGGCCCCTGCTGACCTCTGCATCAAGACCCAGAGGCTTGTTTGAGCCTGCTTCCTGCTCCACACCAGACTACAGCAGCTGCTGAACCTTTTTATTCCAGGCCAGCTTCTTTTTTTCATTGCTCTTACCCAGTGAGAAGCTACCACTAACGCCTCTTCAGAACAGTTTCGGAGTCTGCAACCATGTTACGCCTTTGCTACCCAAAAATCATTGCCCTGCTCAAATCTTTTTGACCAACTCGGTAAGTCCCCCATTTGACAGTCAAGGAAGCCATTCCCTGGTTCCAGCACTGACGTTTCACTTCCTTCCCTGAGTCATACCTCATTATTTCTCTCAACTGTGCTTTTATGTATACTCCTACACCTACCTGAAGATCCTGGCCACATTCTCACATCTTTTAGTTCTGTCAAGAGAAGGTTTTAGGCTGCTTTCACAGCATGCTCCCTGATTCCAATAAGCAAATGTGGTTATTTGCTTCTACCTGAGAGCTTCATGTTTCCTGTTATTGATATATTACTAGTAACTTCTAGTCATAAGGAAAAAGAAAAAGCAATACCCTTTACTAATCTGGATCTTTTCATCTAGCATCCTCTGGACTGCACTGGGCAAAACACAGTATAAAACAAGGGATTGTATTTACATCTCATTAGGCATTAAAGCATGAGGACAAGCAGCAGTGAATAGGCTGACAAAAATCGTTAGAATATGGGCCTGTACAGCATCTTAGCAAAGGAAAGGAGTTTTAGAAAATATGGCCAAAGGATACAAGTTATGGTAGAGTCGTAAGAAAGTATGGTAAACAGTGTTACTCAGGTGCTAGGAGAAAGACATTTTTGCACATAGAAAGTTGTTTGTTTGTTTGTTTTTAACATGGGAAAATATGTGTCCTATTTTTAGAACTTTGCTCGCCTATACCCAATGTCAATAGCATTTATCTTAAAATAATCCCGATATCACAGAGGCATATTTTGGCAAGACATACATTCTGGTGCTGTTCAGTGCCACAGTGCATTGCTTAGTGTGTGCAAATACATAATTTTGCCTGATATTACTATGTTTGGATTATCTTAACACATCTTAAAATTGTGATCTTTTGGCTTCAGCTGGGAAGCAATGCTTTAAAGGGTTTAAAAACGACAAGGCTTTTCACCATTCAGATTAGCTGGGTGGGTGATTGGGGTCGAAACTGCACAGTCTAGAAATACCAACACATTTTCCATATCTTCCAGAGAAAAGCACTGGCAGTCACTAAAAACTGCTCTACCTAACTAAGAGACTTTTGTGACTAAACGGCTCGTTGATCTGGGAAGGAAAGCAGAGACAGCAAACTGTTTCTATTTTTATTTTATTTTATTTATTACAATTTATTCACTTTACATCCCCGCTGTAGCCCCCTCCCTTGTCTCCTCCTATGCCCTTCTTTATTGCACCATCAGAATGTGTTTGCAGAATTGGGAGAGCCAGCCTGAAGTGCAGGGGCAAGAGGGATGCTCAGCATAGTCCTTACCCATGCCCTGAAGCTGATCTGTGGTGAGAAAGCCAGAGGAACTAGGAGAGAAGGCCAGCCTGTGGGCGCACAGCTTCTCAGAACACTACACAGGAGCCTCAAGAGGATATGTGCCCCAGGAACTACTCCGTAACGGTAACTAATCTTTCAACCATCTAAACGCATGAATGGATAAGAACCTACATCAATATACTGAAAGAGCAAGGGAAGGACCACAATGATACAACTATTTCAATGGGTAGTTTCCGTCTCATCCTTGGATATTTACCAGCACTTTGCATACCAAATATTGATGTTTATGGAATAAAAGTTACACACCCATACTTACAGGAGGGGAGATATAAAAATGATGGTGATAAACAACCATAGTCTCTGTGCCTAAAAAACTGAATGCTTTCCAATAAATTCTATCCAGAATACACCACCAGTTGTGATGAGGATTTATATTTTTTACAAAAAGTGTTGAGTACTAGCAATTGCTGGATGGGGCTCTTCCCTGAAGCTCTCTTCCTCCCTAAAGAACAGATCTACCAAAGATGAACACAATTGCCATTACTCTCTGTTCTGGATAGTTTTATTCAACTTGGAAAAAGCTAAGATCATCTGATAGGAGGAAACCTCAATTAAGAAAATGTGTTCATGAGATTGGACTGCAGACTAGCCTAGAAGATATTTTATTAGGGATCAGTGAAGGAGGACCCAGCCCATTGTGGTTGGTGCCATCTATACGCTGGTGGGCCTGTATTCTATAAGAAAGCAAGCTGAGCAAGCATGGGAATCAAGCCAGCAAGCAGTACTTCTCCATGGCCTCTACAACAGCTCCTGCCTTCAGGTTCCTGCCCTGTGTGAGTTCCTGTCCTGATTTCCTTCAAGAACAGACTATGATGTGGAAGTATAAGGCAAATTAACCCTTTTCTCCACAATTTGCTTTTGGTCATGATGTTTTATCACAGCAGTAGTAACCCAAACCAGGATAGAAATTGTACCAAAAATGAAGTATTGCCCTGACAGACATTAGCATGTTTTGGGGAGGACTACGGAAGGACTTTGGAACTTTAGGCTAGATGAACTATTGAGAGCTCAGTGAGCTGTTCTGTCAGAGCTATGTAGATGAGAATGTTGAAAGCAGTGTAGATGAGGGAGGCCTAGCTTGCAAACTTTCAAAGGAAAGTTTGAGAGTCCTTAATTATTCTCTCAAGCCATTAGCCATTTTGAGTTGAGAATCTGTGGTTTTGGTTAGCTGGAATTGAAGAATCATTGAAGTAAAACCTTTACTGAGACTATTGATGATAGTTGGCTGGAGCTGAGAAATCAGTGGTGATTAAGAAGAGACCAGTATCATTGGGCTCAGATCTTCCAGGGAGTGTGTCCTCAGAGTCAACAAGGTGTGTTCACAGTGGCCAAGGTTGTTCCTTGTGCTGGAAGCCAAACTTGGTCACATTTCTCTGGTGGTATCAGTTTTGAAGGCATGAAGGGGTCTTGAAGAACAGCTGAAGCTTGGTACTGTGAAAGACCAGAAGCTACTGGCGAAAGTTCAGCCTCAGGGTAAGTTGAAGGCAGAGTATTTAAGCATTTAAGCGATCATAGAGAAAAGTTTATGCTTTGCACCATGAAGGAAGCCCTGGAGAGATTGATGAAGGCGCATCCCAGGTGCAGCAGAAGACCCCAGGACTTTGGAGATACCATGTGACAACTGCCTAGAGCAGCAGCAGCAGCCCTGGCGAGGTCCAGAAGACAAGCTGTGTGTGTTGCAGAGAAGTTCCCTGCATCAATTTGCCGAGCTCAGAAGACCTCAAGTGAATCCGTGTATGGGACATAGAGTGACTTACACTGCTGGAGTTTGGTTATGCCTTGGTATGATTGTGGCTGTGCTCTCCCTCTCCCTCTTGAAGTAAGGAAGTATTTATCTTATTTTTAGTTTCTTGGAGCCCATAGTTGAGAGACTTTCAATGTTAAAAGGGACATTGGATTAATTTTTTTTTTTAAGAGACTGAATTTTCAAGTATTTGAATTTGTAAGACTGTGAAACTTTTTAAATTGTAAAATATTTTAGGTGATGTTTATACTAATGTGTAAGCACAGGAATTAACAATGAAGAAAAGATTTACAGTGATTTTCTTGACAAGGAGGTGACAGGGGGTCATTTGTGGAGGATAGGTTTATGTCAACTTGACACAAGCTGAAGTCATATGAGAAGAAATGCTTTTAAAGATCCAGCTGTAGACAAGCCTGTAGGACATTTTCTTAATTAATTATTGATGGCAGGGGAGGCATCTCATTGTGGGTGGAGCCATCTCCTAGGCTTGTAGTCATCAGTTCTATAAGAAAGCAGGCTGAGCAAGCCAGTAAGCAGCAGAGAGGGAGTGGTTGAAAAGCAGATTTCCTATTTCAAACCCCAAAGACCCGGCATCAAATACTGCCCTTTTCTTAGAAAAATCCATCTCACCTAAAAAAAATCTTTACTTTGTCTCTAAAAATCATCTCTATGACCCACTTCTCTTCCTCCTGAAGGCATGTATATAAGCCAATGGAACTCCTTGTGTTACAAAGTGTCCTCTTTCCTATGAGGCCACTGTAAGGAGGGTTGTATGCTCCATCACTTGTTAAGCTACCCATTGTAGGTTTGTTTCCATAGACTTAGGATTTGAAACTCCGTATAGAAGGAAGAAATTCCTTCCAGACACACACCAAAACTAAGATTTGGATGAGCAGTCATCAACCATTCACACATGCAACCTCTAGCCTGTTAAATTCACATAATTGAACAACAGTTCATCTCTATCTTTGTACTAAACATCTGATGTAGATCAAACATACCTACTGAATAAGAGAAAAATTCCGTCTATAAATATGAATCATTATAGTTACTTTGGAGAATACAAAATACCAGAAAACTGAGCACTGGGATTGGTGAAAGAGATCTCCTTAGGGTGTGAGATTTGAACAGAGCTCTGAAGGATCACTTGTGAGAATTGTGGTTCGGGGTGGGGAGCAGTATTCTGAAGACTAAAATAATACTACCCAGCCAGAAATTACGAAAACTTAAGCTGTCACAATGATGAAGACATTTGAATATTTTCTCTTCACCAGGTACAGAGTGATACAGTAAATTGGTGGTTCAGGCTGAATGTACATCTAAAGGTTCTATCTTGGATCTCACACTAAGATGAGAGAGACAGACTTGGAGTATAAACTTTCAGCTGAGATGAGAAGTTTGTGATCTGGTAATGTAAGTGGAGGTAGCAAGTGAATTCACCAAGTCTAGAGGGAAATGGAAAGCTCTTCAGCAGATCTGGTATTTAAGACAAAATTTAAAGATTGCTTACACAGAGTACCCACAATCTTCTGTTGGACAGTTTCTGCATATGTGGATAGGCAAAGCTGTTATTACAAAGAAATAGTGTACAAGAGTTTATAAGTGCTTTACACTTAATACTTGATAAAGACAGAGGGGATATGATACTGAATACAGAATGAAAGACTGGAAAAAGAAAATAAAGAGAACAGGAACTCCAAAAGGACCAAATATATCAGGGCAAAAGGGTCTTTTATGAGACTGTTTCTCCAACCAAGGACCATGCATGAATATAACCTAGAACCCCTGCATAGATGTAGCCCATGGCATCTCAGTCTCTAAGTGGGAAATCCCTAGTAACGGGAACAGGGCCTATTTCTGACATGAACTCGGTGGCTGGCTCTTTGACTTCCCTTCCTCCCCCAAGGGTGGAGCAGCCTTGCTAGGCCATAGAGGAGGACACTGCAGCCAGTCCTGAAGATACCTGATAAGCTAGGGTCTGATAAAAGGGGAGAAATACCTTCCCTACCAGTGGACTTGGAAAGGGGCAGGGAGGAGGTGAGGGAGGGAGGGTGGAATTGGGAGGGAATGAAGAAGGGGGCTACAGCTGGGATACAAAGTAAATAACCTGTGATTAATATTAAAAAATTGTTAATAAAAACAAACAGTAACAGCACCTATTTAAAAAAAGCAAAAGAAAAGAAAAGAAAAGAAAAGAAAGAAGCTCAAACATGCAAATGTTTTATAAGAATTAGCCAGAATTTTCTTGACTGGCAAAATGGTTTAGCAGATAAAGTTGCTTTCTACAAAAGCCTGGCAACCAGAGTTCAATACCTGGCACTCAGGTATTTTATTGCTGTAGTAGACAACATGACCAAAACAACTTATAAAAGAAGACATTTAGTTTGGGTACTTGCTTACAGTTTTGGAGTGTTAGTCCATGACTACCATGCTAAGGAACGAAAAGGCAGGTAGACGAACATGGGGTTGGAGTAGAGGCTGAGAGCACATACCTGATCCATAAGTTGCAGGTGGAGAGAGAGACTTGCCATGGCATGAGTTACCCCCACTGGCACACCTCCTCCCACAAGGCCACACCTCTACCTAAAAGGCTGCATATCCTAATCCTTCCCAAAATGTTTATCAGCTGGGGACCAAGCATTTCAACATATGAGCCTATGAGGGCAATTCTCATTCAAACAAGCATACCTAGGAAGGTATCTATACCTGAATCATGATGCAGATACACACGTATCCATCAGTTCTCTCTCTCTCTCTCTCTCTCTCTCTCTCTCTCACACACACACACACACACACACACACACACACACATCATGTGAATACATCCACACACATACAAGTAATTAAAAACTTTAAAAATAATTAGAGTTTTAATATTGTCATTAGCTAAGTATTTCATGCCTTTGGAAAGACACTATTCACAGCACATGTTTAATTCTTTAGAAAACTGCTAGCAACAGGACATTGGGATTTTCTTCCTATGGTGCACTGTTTCTTACTTTTATACAGAGCTGGTTTCCTGGGGAGAAACATGGATCAGATTTTATGAAACTTTAAGTATGTCACAAAGTAATAATATAACCTTTCCCTAAGCTACTAAAGTAATTTTTTCAATTTAGAACACCTCTGAAAATCTGTCTATAACAAAAGGCATGTGTGAGAGTAAATATAGAATTTGCAAAATCAAATGTGCTCCTCAGCTTGAAAGCATGGTTTGAGGAAGAAATAAAATATTTATTGTCTATAGATGCTTTGCTAAATGAAGCAGTATGATAACTAATCTAATTTTATCATTATGACTTTTGATTGGGTTGTACAGACAGTTTATTCTTCTTTTCAATATCAGGAACTCTTTTAAATACAGATTTATGATATGAAAAATTATCTCATGATATGTCAATTTTATAATGTGTGTCTTCATATCAGCACGACTAAGTACAACTCTTAGAAAGACTGGAAACCTTGAGTTCCATCTCTCATCTGTAATGTCTTTGCTAGAAGAGAGGGTTCCTTTTTACATGATCACAGCCTTCATTATTGACTGTAGGTGTGTCATATACCTGCGTTTCTCAGTAACTGAGTGAATATCAGATCTTTATTTTAATAACCTTCATAACACTTAAAAGCGGATGTTCAATTAGAGAGAGACTACCCATCCCCCACTACTGAGCCAATATCCAGACACCTCCTGGGCCATTTTGACACCTAGTTCTTTTATATGTTTACTCTCCTACCATGTCTTCACTCTCATGATCCAGTCTAGGAAGCTCAGCCATGTTTAAACATCTGGGATTCATCATGCTGTTTCTGTTAATCAAAGTTCTGGCAATCAATTCCAGATGCACACTAAAGCTACACAAGCATGGCTCACATTTCTAACTGCAATAAGACCTGGCTTCTTTTATCTAGAAAGTAGCTTAATTTGTATAGGTAAGAGAGTTACCCTTTGCAGTATTTTTAAAATTAAATTTCAAGACAGAGATAAAGCTAATAGGTTGCCCTAGAAATGAGTAGATATCAAATAAAATTTCAAGAAATATAATTGGAAATTATGTATTTAGTCACAATAACTCAAAGATGTTGTAAGGAGGGGAAAAAAAGCTATCCAAGTGTCCACTTTGTGTGGACATCATGATGAATAATTACATACATGTTATTATTTTTGGCTGATTTAATTCTCACAGTTAATGTGAACTAGAAATTATCTTCATCATACACATGAGGTCATACAGGCACATTGAAGTTAATTACATCTAGTTTTTTGGATACCAAAATCACTATTCTTTCCATGGACTTCTTTTTCTTGCATTTTTAGACAATATGGGCCAGAAGGGTAAATACGAAAAAGAGAAATTAATTGTGTATAACCTGCTTAGAAGGTTTCTCCAAGGAAGTTTCTAAATGTAAAACCAGATCTCATTTTCAAATACAGTTTAGTGTTTTGCTCATATTTTATTAAAATAGTTTAATTATCTGATAACATAATTGAATTTTCTAGAAGGCCTCAGAAGTTTCGCGTACGGGGGAAAGGAATTGAACCAATCTAATTCCAGCGCCGGAGGCTCTGTAGTAAGCCCTTTATATTCCAGACATGGTGCAGAGCTCACCGGAATCTGGTGCTACGGACAGAGCCAGGGCTGACTCCTCATGTTAGCAATACTATGGAACAGAGTTCCAAATGACCCCGCTCTCACAATGCCTTATACTCCGTAACTTCACCAAACATTTTGAAAAGTAGTTTTGGAGACTGAAAAGGGTTGTAGGAAATTTCCAAAGATGAAGAAAAACAAAAACATTCAGAAGCAAAAGAAAAAAGGGGGCAGACAGAGAGAAAGTAGAAATAAGACATTGAGCTAAATCCCGAGTAATGCCAGTAAATCAAAGTGAACATCAAGAATATCAGTTCTAGCAATATTCTTGGGTTCAAGACCCTTCTTCAAGGTTACAATTACCCAAGTTAAGACAAGATTCTACAAGATTTCATAGATTTCTATCCCCCAAAAAATCTTTATAGATTTTTGTTTCTGCAGCAAACCGTATTTAGCAGTGAGACACACAACATCAAGACCTCAGAATTAACAGAGATTAATTAAAGTGTAATTAAAGTGAAACAAACCCACAACATTTTAACGTCAGCCAGTGTGGTTCTTTTCTCTTGGTTGGGGTTGCTGCTGGCCATCAGCCCACGAAGTCAGGACCAGCAGAAGGTTGGGGGCTGAGGGTGGAAAGTTAGAAAGCACTACAGAGATCAAACGCTTAGGGAACCACTTCAGGAAGCTAGTTCAACTTTAATTCCAGAAAACAACGGCTGCTTACCTCTTGGGGAGTGGGTGGGGGCTCCTAGGACAGGTGCACATAATTGGTTTGTACTAAGCACTTCAAGGCTGCTTGGTTTGCATTAAACAGCATGGACCTATCATATGAATGGGAACACAGTACCTAATTATCCTACAGGCACAGGGAGGGGAAAGCTAGCAGGGACCTGTGTCAAAAGCCTTATAGCAAATGTGGTTAAGAGCATCTGTGTCTAAAGACACTCACCAGAATAATCAGGCAGAGAGTAGGAGGTCCTTCTAGAGCAAGGGAATTCTGCACCTTAAATCCAAGTTCAGAAAGGCTATCAGGACCAGGAGGACTGCCACTTCAAACTGCAGGGTTCTTCCAACAACCCAATAAGAGTTAGTAGATTGTCATGAAAGAGAAACATCAAGAAAAATAAACACAAATCAAACTCCCAGGCTAAAGATGCAATAATTATCCCATAGAAAATAGAAGAGGATCACATTCTGAAATATCTAAGGAAAGTTAAAATTCCAGTAACAATTAAAATAATGATCATCTACTTTAAAAAGCGGGAATCTTCTGATGTTATAAGATCAAATACTAAAAGTAAAAAAAGGTTCACTGAAATAAAACGCTCAGTGTCTACACTAAACAATATATCTGAGACAACCAAAGAAACAAAAACTAGACAGTATGTTCTGAAGGCTTTGAAACAGTTGGAGACAAGGGAACAATAATATAAGATACTACAAGGTTACAGGAAGGTAGAATTAAAATGATAAGCTCAAACTTACATCTAATAATAATTTTTAAAGACAGCACCAGGAGAAGAAAAAGGAGATAGTGGAAGGTTAAAAATTAGACTGAGAATTGCATTAGCGCTTCCCACGGGGAAAATCCTAGAGGCAGAGAATGCAGAGTACACAGTGAGCAGGCCAAGCTAAACATGGCATCCTCACTGTCAACTTGACTGGGTTAAGGAGGCCTAGGACATTCATAACATCGCTGGTTGTGCCTGTGAGGAAACTTCCAGACAGGTTTGTGAATGCTCTAACATGGTGAGCATTTTAGTGTTTGATGGAGACATGCTATGATGGCATTATTGGGAAGTGATGAAGTATAGGTGAGGCCTTGCTACTTACTTCCTGCATCCTGTTTCTCTTCCTCTTCCCACCAAAAAAAAAAAAAAAAAAAAAAAAAAAAAAAAAAAAAAGGTATTTTATAAAGAAATCAAACATATAAGGAAGACTCTAATGGTAAAGCATTAAAAAAAAACCTTCAGAAAGCAAAAAATAAAGTATCTAAACATAGCAAAGAGAAAACCAGAGCACTTGCAAGGGAGCAGACACAGTGGGAAAGCTTCGGAAAGCTTCAACTGCTTCTTTGGAAGCTAAGAGCCCTAAGAAACTGGAAAAAAAAAAAAAGAACAAATCACTTAAAATTTTGTTCTTCAGGCCTGGAAGATGGATCAGTGGGTGAGAATTCTTGGTGTACAAGCTTGAACACCAGAGTTTAAATTTCTAGCACATAAAAGCTGGGCACAGTCACAGGGGTCTGTGACTCCAGCTTTGGTGACAGAAAGGAGGGTAGACTCTAGAAGTTTGCCAGCCAGCCAGCCAGTTCAAAATGATGAGCTTTTGCTTCCACCAGAACTTCAGGTACAGAGAGGGACTGTGGGTGACAGAGGAAGTCAACTAATGACATCCTGTGGCCTCTGCATGGTTACACACCAGCATTCATGCACATTCCCAAACACGCATACACCACACACAAAAAGAATTGCTTGAAAATTTATTTTTCAAGGGCTTCATCAAATAATGTACTATGAAAGTTTACTACATAGAGACTGTCATTATGTATTTTAGGAGGAAGGAAGTTTCTCGAAAGTTCTAGAAATACAGACAGAATTGTTGGTGAAGCAGTTGAATAATGTGCACATTAAGCAGACATGGTGACAGTAATAACATAATGAGCTTCTAGGTTCACAAAAACCCCCACAAGTTAAGCTCTGTGCCAATATACAGCCCACTGGCCACAAGAAGCTATTTAAATATAAGTCAAATTAACTTAAAACTTCCGCTTTTCAGTCACACTGGACACATTTCTATTCTTTTGTTATTAATACCAACATTTGAATAAATACATAAAAAGAAATGGAGACTACTCCTATCATCCTTCAAAGCTGTACACTGTTTGAGTGACCAACTTGTTTGAGTTTGAAGGGGACAAGTCAGTGGCAGGTTATTACAGCCCCTGTTATTCTTTAGAAGGCTCATTTGGAGACTGGCTACCTTTAGATTTTTAAATTGCTAAATATGGCTGGTGAGATTTTGTAACCAGTAATATTAGAACAGCAAAGTGGGGAGAATTCAAACAAAGGAATAAAATTCAACTGAGAAAACAGAAGTAAATGAAAGCCAAACACGAATCTTAAGAAACAACTCCAAGTACATCTGTAACCACAGCTAAATGTAAATGGATGTGGAAGTAAGGAATAAAAATTATCATCCTTTTATATTAAGTTGTTTTGGATAAAAATAAGAGGCTAATCAGATTTAAGCATGTATTCAATAATTTTTATAAACAAAAATTTTAAAACCTATTAAAAATACAAAAGTTTGAGTAAAGCTGTGAACTATCAAATATTTTCTAAGGAGAAATATTAACAGACAAATTTTGGATTATTAATTTTTGTAATGCCAAGGAGGGACCATGCCAGAGCCTTGTGGTTTAAAATAACAGCATCTATGTTGCTCCAGCTCTGTGGTTGGAGCAGGACTCTGTGGGGACAGCTCTTCTCTGCACTCACTTTTCATCACTTGGAACATTCAGTGTTAGCAGGAAGGCAAGAACCTTCCAAAAGCTCAGTTACACATCAGGCTGATTGAAACGAGACATTGGCCTGGACCATCTGTCAGCTCGAACACCTGCTGTGACTTGCTCATGTGGCTTAGCCTTCTTCATAACGTGATAGTGTGGGCCCACAAGTAAGCATCTCCAGAAAGATAGTCAGACAAAAGGCACTGGGTACTCTGCCATGCAGCCACGAGTTCCATTAAAATGTGGTACTGAAACCCAGGTGACGATTTTTGGAAAATATAGCCTGCCTCAAATTTAAATAACTTACAAAATTCATCTGAAACTAGGAAAGAATGGATCACTTTTTATTCTTTTAGTTTAATTTTACCTTCAAAACTACACACACACACACACACACACACACACACATATACACACGTGCATGCATATGCACACAATTATTGTGAGTATAGACCAATTGCAGTCTTAACCATCAGCTTAAAAAAAAAACAAAAAACAAACAAACAAACAAACAAAACCGCTAGTAACCCACTTGTAGCCACATTGTGAAAATTTAAATCGTGCATCTGCATTCCCAGGTTTATTACAGAACTATGCACAAGGGCCCAGACGGAGAGTCAGACTTGCAGGTGTGTAGGTGAGGAAAATGTAGCATGTATGTACAACAGGATGCTGTTCCCCTTTACAAAGGGAATTACTATGTCATTTGGGGCAATCAGCTGAGGTTGGGTGACATGATATTGTGCATAATAAGCCAAGTACAGAAGACAAATGCTGGATGATGTGACTTTGATGCAAAGTCTACAAAAGATGAACTCATGTAATCAGAAATAAGAAAGGTGGTAGCAAAGGACTGGAGATGGAGAGAACGGGACAATGCTGGTCTGAGAATGAGCTTCTGGTGAAATTAAAAGCAAAAGAGATGCGCATTGCAATTCAGTAACCACAGTTAGTAGCAGGGAGGAGTCCTTGACGTTTGTGTTTTCTCGGCTCAAAAAAAAAAAAAAAAAAAAAAAAAAAAGATGCTGCATGTTAATTAGCTCCATTTTTTTCAGTTCACACAGTATGTCTGGTTTAAACATTATGTTCTATGTGTATATTGGTTAATTTTATGACACCTTAGCACAAACTAGAGTTATCTGAAAAAAAAAAAAAGGAAAATTCAGTTGAAAAATTGCCTCCAGAAAATCAGCCTGTAGGCAAACCGATGAGGCCTTTTCTGTCTTTCTGTCTTTTTAAGATTTATTTATTAGTATTTACACAGCACATAGTGTTCTGCCTGCATGTGTGCATGCAGGCCGCCAGATCACAGTACAGATGACTGTGAGCCACCATGTAGTTGTTGGGAATTGAACTCAGGACCTTTGAAAGAACAGCCAGTGCTCTTAACCTCTGAGTCATCTCTCCAGCCTGGTGCATTTTCTTGATTAATGACTGATGTGTAGGGTCCAACGTATCTTGGTTGTGGTCCTGGGCAGGTGGTTATGGGTGTAAAAATACTAGGCTGCGCAAGCCATGGGGAGAAGGCTAGTTAGAAGTGTTTGCTATGGCTACTGCACCATCTCCTACCCCAGAGTCCTGCCCCGATGTCTATCAGTGACTGGCTGTTACTCTGTAATGTAATATAAAATAAACCCTTTCATCCCCAGGTTCTTTTGGGTAATGGTATTTTTTCATAGTCATAGAAACTCTAAGGCACTTTGATAACATACAATTTCTGTATCTTTCAGTTGAAATTTTAAAATATATATATGCACTAATCCAAAGTAAGAGAAAATTACTTAAAAGTAGTCAAAGGAGATTTAACGTTTCAATTTTATAAACGTAACTCAGTATATTTCAAGGTTAAGTGAGAAAATTTGTATGATCAGATTATTAAAATCAGAAATGTGGTTGAAATAATAAAAAACTCTTTCAAACAAAACTAAATAACATTCTACATAAAGAAGGGATAAAAGACACGTTTTCTTTATCTGATAAAAGAGATGTATGAAGAAATGGTAGCAAATATTATTACATCCATGGTGGAACATTGAAGGAATTAATTTACATTCATGATGAAGAATGGAAACAACAAATTACTGTTTGATTATAAATTCTATTCCAGGACCTGGCTAGTGTCACAGAGAAGAATTATGAATATGGAAAGAAATTAACTTGTCACTATTACAAGATATGATTATTCATATAGAAATGCAAATGTTAAAAAAACTAGAATTAAGTGTTTAGCCTGGCTAAATAACAATATTCAAAAATTAATGTGTTACCAGGCATTGTGGCACATGCCTGTAATCCCAGCACTGGGAGGCAGATCTTTGTAAATTTGAGGCCAGCCTGGTCTACAGAGTAAATTCCAGGACAGCCAAGGCAAAGAAACACAAAGAAGCTGTGTCTCAAAAAAATTAACGTGTTATTCATAGCTATGAATTTAGAAAACAACTAAATAATATCTGAAAGCAAACATTGCTACAGTGAGATGTCTATGTTTTTAACTTTTTATTGATTCTTTGTGAATTTCACATTATGCTTTTCCAATCCCACTCATCTCCCCTTCATATACACCCTCTACTCTCTGCCCTTGCCACCTCCCCTGTAAAAGAAAAAAAAAACCTCACTGTGGAAGCTGCAGTGTGTCAATGTATGTACACCCTTTTGCCCAAGCAGCTTTATTTGCAATGGTTCATTACAGTGAGCCATTGGTCTAGCTTGAGGTCTACTTTTAATGAGGATATATAAAGAACACCACAGGAAAGATGGCAATCAGTGATAGCTGTTTTTGAAAGTTATAAATGTAAAAGGAAACATAGCATGCTCATGATTGACAGAAATCAATATGAAATGTCATCTCAAATAGATTTAGTTTATTTGCAATGTCATAATCTCAGTGTCACAATAAAATGTCATCTTGAACTTTTCCTGTCAAGTTGACAACTGAAGTTAATCGTCTCAACACCCTTCAGCCTTACCAGCTGTCACCAAAAGTGACACTCCTATCCCATCCCCCTTGCCTTTCTCCATAGGCCTCTTTCTTATAGCCATGTTCATAATGAATTCTTGGATATGCAACAATTCTGAGGCCCATGTTACTGCTGCTCTGTGGGTTTACCAAAACCCTTCCTGATGCTCAAGAACATCAGATACAATAGGACATGTGATGGATTTGAGGATAAGGATGTTTATCCTCATCTACTGCTGAAGTTTAAATATGGAATATCTCTCAGAGGCTCGTGTGTTTGAAAACTTCATCCTTAGCTGATAGCACTGCTTTGGAAGATTGTAGAACTTGGGGTCCAAGAGAACTAGAGGACAGTAGATCACCAGAGTGGCCTTAAAAACTCTACTCCATTCTAATTCTGGTTTGGCTTTCTCTGCTTCATATCATCTAGTAAGTAAATAAATAGCTGTGTCATCTTCCCATCCCCTAACCCCAAGGTCTAGGCTCTTTCCCTATGTCTTTGTTGCCATGAGGAATGGAAATTCATCTGCTTCTGTGAGCCAAAATAAGCATTACTCCCTTAAGTTATTTCTGACAAGTGTTAGGTCACACTGCTGTGAAAATAAACTACAAGTAGCCTAAGGAAAATATAATAAACCAATAGTGGTAAGTTACTAAGAATACAAAACGAGGGTTAAAGAGACGGCTCAGTGGTTACAAGCACTTGCTGCTCTTCCAGAAGGCCTGGATTTGAGAACCATCACTAACATGGTGCCTCAAAACCATCTGTCATTCCAGTTCTAGGAGTTGTGATAGCTTCTTCTGGTCTCCTCAGGTACCAGGCACACACATTGTATTGAGATGTACACGCAGGAAAACATAACAGAGGGTAAGAGCACTGGCTGTTCTTCCAAAGGTCCTGAGTTCAATTCCCAGCAACAACATGGTAGCTCACAACCATCTATAATGAGATCTGGTGTCTTCTTCTGGTGTGCAGGCATATCTGTATTAATTATTAATTAATTAATAGTTTTTTAAATAGAATTTTCATTTCTTTAAAGAAAACAAAACTTAGGAATATTAATTTTATAGGTATGATATAAAAGCCATAAATGATGGATGTTACAACACAAAAACCTGTTGGTCCAAAACCAAATGTGAATTTCCAGACAAGGACAATTGAATGAAATAAACTAAAATATAAAAGAAGAAAAGAATAATTAAATTCTTAGCCTCCAAAACAAATTTAGTAAGAAAGAGAAACTTTTAAATTCAAGGATTTTTTTTTTCAGGTAATAACTGACAAATTTTTTGTTTCTGTGGTCAACACAAGAGATTTCATTTTATATTTATATGGTTGTAGATAGAAAAGAGTAACCAAAAATTGAATCTTGATTATTTAATTGACTAGAAAAAGAAAATAAGATCATATTTTTAGCCAAAAACCCAGGGGACCTTGATCATTTTAAATACTGAAAAAGTAAATGAACCAGATAATTGAACAACTGGGGAATATTTAAACATTAACAGTTGGGTTTTGATTACTTATTTAGCTTTTTCATTTGATTATGATTCCTACGATATCTGAATCTGAAATAATTCTTGGTCCATAGACAAAACACACAAGCAAATGAACAAACAAACCCTCAGTCTGTTCTATTTCACTCTTAAGCAGTTAATGGTTTCAAACCCGTTAGACAGGCGTAGATATACCAATGCTACTATTTTTGTATTCTCCAGTTACCTCCAGTGCCCATCGAACCAACCACTGGCCATTCTGCCACTGTGGTGAGAGCCTTGTATTACTTTCTTTTATCAAAATACATAGTTTTGATCACAATGTTCAGAATTCTGAAGAATATGAGCTCCAGACACAATAAAGGGCTTTTTCAAAACATAAAGACGACTTAGCCCACAGGGAGTTTGCCTTTATAATCCTATCTTAATTTGTTTTCTCTTGCTATAACTGAATCCCAAAGAGTAGACATTTTTTAGTAAAGTAAAACTAATTTAAATAGTTTTAAAGTCCAAGTAATTGGCCTAAGAAACAATAGGTAAGTATGCTTGCTGTGTCACCCAAGATTGGGGATACCAGTACAAATAGCCACCTAAAAAAACCAGATGCTGTAGGTGGCGGGGGCAGAGGTAGGATGTTCCCAGGGGCTTGCTGGCCAGCAGTCTAGCTCTGCTCTCAGTGAGAGACCCTGCCTGCCTCAAAGGAACAGGGTGGAGCTTGATAAAGGATGACACCAATGTCCTTTCCTACCTTCCATGCATGCACATGGGTGCTCCCTTCCACACATACCCATGTGCATCTGCAACACACAAATAGTCAAATCTATGTACAAAATACAAAGAAAGAAAAATTGCAATGATCACACCATAACTGTCATCAAATTACAAAGATGAAGAAAATGAAAATCTCTTGCTGCAGTTGTTTTAGCCAAGTGAGAACCGTGATCTACACTGACTGACTTAACTAGGGTGTAAGCCATGTAAGTATGGCCCTGAGATGTGCAGCAACTTGCCCATCTCACAGTGTTCTTAAAGTGCAGTCACAGAAGGCACCTTAGGAACCCTTACGGTATCACAGGATCTTGCTGATGACTTCCTATTAGAAAGGCATACATATGGCCAGGCATGGTGGCACATACCTTTAATCTCGGCACTCATGAGGCAGAAGCAGGTGAATCTCTGTGAGTTTGAAGTGAATTGAGTACAGGACAGCCGGGACTCACTTACACAGAGAAACCATGTCTCAAAAAAACCAAAAAAGTTAAAAGCAAACAAACAAATAAACCAAAACACAGAAAGGCATACATGCAAATGAAGAGAGTGAGCACTGCAAAGAGAAGAATAAACTCATAAAAATGAAGAGACTTACACAAGTGATGAGGACATTGTTAACCCTGTTTGGAAGAGATGTTAATGAAAATGGAGAATGGTGTTGGGAACAAGCAAAAGAAACTTATTCTAAATAATACCATTTTATTTCTATGCATTTTTAAAATTTATTAATTATATATCTCATTTCATTTGTAGACTCCATTTAATCATACAGAGAAACTAAATTCAATGTCTCAGGCCCTAGGAGATCTGGGGACTTCCCAATAGCTGAACAGAATCTGTTGTAAGGAGATAGTTATCTGAGTCCAGCTATATCAAGGAAAACATCTTCAGCTTGCTGGCGGGGTCAGCTCAATTCATGTTCTCAGCCCAGAAACCTACTCCTATCCTGATTGATGGAACCTCCTATGCTCAACCCCTTATGTCAAAATATGATTGGACAATGCTACAGCCCACCCTACCCCCCTCCCCTTGCTTTATGGTTTCATCCTGTAAATATGCTGTACAATGTCATCCCTTCAGGGTCGTTCTGAGTCTGTTCTGCAGCCCTCATCGATCAGTAGCAGCTTGATTATAATAAAATTTTGTCATCTGCAATGATCTGGTGTTTGAGTTATGTTGGATTTAAGTGGACCCCACAACAAAGAGGAGGTAAAAAGAGTCAGAAAGACAGACAGAGAGATAGACAGAAGGGGGAGAAAGAGAGAAACTAATGTTCAGGAAATATGCTATTTTTCCAAATATAACAGTAGCAACGTTTATGGGAATAAAAAGTCTGATCCTATGGCCCTCTCTAACTATAATATATTTAATAGCATGTGTAACTTTTCTGGAAAAGACAAGGAAAGGTTTAGCTATTGTGATTTTGGTTTTGTTTCTGTTTGAGTTTCAGAGGCTTCGAGGTCCCAGGTTAAGAAGCTATATCTATTGAGTCTACCTGCTAGTGGGGAATGCAGCATGCCAAGGCAGCCAGGTCACTATTTGGTGAAAAGAGCAAGCTTGCTACCTCAGATCCCCTTTGTCCTTATAAAGCCACTCAGGCGATCGTGAGGATCCTACATTCATGTCCTCATGTAAGCCTTATTCCTTCCCAAAGCTCCTGCTCCTAAGTGCTATTGATGTATGACATCGAGGAGTAAGTCCAATGCATGAATTCCCAGACAAACAACTAAATCACAGCAGCTAGTTATTCTAACTTTGGTAACGCTTGCCTCCACACACCCGAGCTTTGTTTTAGCATCTGTGTCCTCCTTCCTTCACTTCCTTGAAGCAATCCTTCAAAGTGCCTACTAAATTGATTAGTACATAATTTGTTTTGCTTTTTTTTTTCACTAGTCCCAAGGTTTTCTGGCAGACACAGTTCTGAGCCCCATTCCTCACATAAAATCATAACTTTCCTTTACAATGAACTAAAAGGAGTATTTACATCTGTGTAGTATGTGGGTGCACATTAGAAAAAAAACAGCAATGTAAAACAAAAGGGTCACAGATTTTTTTCTCAAAGAAAAACACAAATCACTTCCTGCTTTTTTCCAGGCAGAAAGCCAAACCTAAAATAAGAGAACTCATATGTATGTATTTGAGAGAAAGATACTCAACTAAGGACTTTGCCCCAAATAATTAAGTTAACATTTTGATGGATTTAAGTGGATGATTGATACCGTCAGACTAAAACCTTTAAAAATATTTTCAAATACCTTGAGGTAATTTTTTTGGAAGGAAGAAACAGTAAGATAAAAGAGCCGTAGAGTTCAGTAGAACTGATTAATGCAAAGAGGCTAGATCTATTTTTAAAGGTTCACTAGTTTCTCTACACTGTAGTTCAGCTGAAATTTGTTCCTAGATATTTTTATCCATGTCCCAAAGATCAAAGACAAAGCAGAAGGCAGGCTGCAAAACTGCCCATCTCATGCCTTTGAATTCTCTTTGTTTCCAGATGGCAAAGACTGGCAAGGAAATGGCAACCTGTTGGGACACTTCAGGGAGACTGATCCCAGGGACTATAAAGATCTTCCTCAAAAGTGCTTATTTTTTAATTAAATTTTTATTTTTTTATTAATTACAGGTTATTCACTTTGTATCCCAGTTATAGGCCCCTCCCTTATCCCTTCCCAATCACATCCTCCCTCCCTCATCTCTTCCCATGGCCCTCCCCAAGTCCCCTGATAGGGGAGGTCCTCCTCCCCTTAATCTGACCCTAGCTTATCAGGTCTTATTAGACCTGGCTGCATTGTCCTCCTCTGTGGCGTGGTACTTCCTCAAGGGAAAGTGATCAAAGAGCCAGCCACTGAGTTCATGTCAGAGACAGGCCTTGCTCCCATTACTAGGGAACCCACTTGCAGACTGAGCTGCCATGGGCTACATCTGTGCAGGGGTTCTAGTATATACTCATTCATAAGTGGATATTGGACATATAATATAGGATAAATATACTGAAAACTGTACAACCAAATAAGCTAAGCAAGAAGGAGGACCCTGGGTAAGATGATCAATCCTCACTCAGAAAGGCAAACAGGATGGACACCAGAAGAGGGAGAAAACTGGAAAGAGGACAGGAGCCTACCACAGAGGGCCTCTGAAAGACTCTACCCAGCAGTGTAACAAAATAGATGCTGAGACTCATTACCAAACTTTGGGCAGAGTGCAGGGAATCTTAAGAAAGAAGGGGGAGATAGAAAGACCTGGAGAGGACAGGAGCTCTAC
The DNA here is from genome assembly GCF_907164565.1 of Psammomys obesus. Classification (NCBI taxonomy): domain Eukaryota; kingdom Metazoa; phylum Chordata; class Mammalia; order Rodentia; family Muridae; genus Psammomys; species Psammomys obesus. The sequence continues at coordinate 35,601,466 of NW_026596079.1, forward strand.
AAGGAGAACAACAGAACCAAAAACTCTGGGCACAGGGGTCTTTTCTGAGACTGGTACTCCAACCAAGTACTATTCAAAAGTGTGTCTTATCTAAGGGAAAAACTTTACTCTTCCACATATATTTTTTGATGTTTGCAATTGGAACTGGAAGAGGTACTTACTATAAGCATGTGATAGCAGCAGCTGGCAATGCTGTAATGCATCCTGTACGAGAAATAATGTGGCACAAAAGACAAGTGTAAGGGTTGAGAAATCTTCTAGAATAATTCCCACATCAGGTTAATATGAGAAACAACAGTCCTCTAAACAGGTTGATTCTGGTCCTGTGGGTCCTGCAACAAGAGCCGCAGTGACCCTACGTTGCAGCCATCTCGCCATTGCAGGCTCTCTTGCTCTTTTAAGATTGGAGCCACACATGTAAGCACCTATTTGATCCCTCAGCTCCCTTCTTCTACAATGCCTTGTTCTCAGATATTGACCTGTTGTCTTCTAAACAGAAAGGCAAAGGATAAGCTAGAGCTGTTCTTGAGGTTGTCCTCTGACTTTTTCTCAACCTAGCGGGAATATTCAACGTTAGGTGAAATTACATTTGCAGCTTGCTGTTTCCTCTAGGTCATTGGCAAAGTATGCTTGAATAACAAAAGAAACTTACATTTCAAAGATAGTCTAGACACTTAAGTTTCACAGTTTCACCCCATATTATACTGTTGTATTCATGCATTCCAACACTGATAAACTAAGAAAAAATTATATATCAAAGTACAGAATTTGATAAAATTCTCTTTATTTTTACCTCAGTTAAAACTTTTGTTTTATTTTGTGTGTGTCTACGCGTGAGTGCACATATGTCTCCCCATGTGTGTGAGAGTCAGAGGACAGTGTGTAGGCCTTGCTTCGCTCTTTCCACCATGTGGTTCCAGCAACCAAACTCAGGTCATCAGGCTCAGAGACAAGTTATCCATGGAGTTATCGCACCAGTCCTAAGTGTGTGTGTGCGTGCGTGTATGCGTGTGTGTGTTTAAAGTGTCAGTTTAAAGTAGCTGACTTTCAGTTATCAGTAAAAAACAATTCCCTGTTAATGCATTTTATTACCTTGGTGTTAAAATGCTCTTTCCTGCATGGTCATGAGGATAGGTAATATCTACTCATGTGTTGATTGTTTGATTGTAATAGTTCTCCGTAGAAGAACAATAAGGTAGAAATCCCTTGATTTTGCAAGTCTACATATCCAAATTTTGGAGTCACTATTCTGATTTAGATAATAACAATTATTTTTATTATAAATATTTGTCTTAATCGAGTATTTGTTATAAGTAACTCAATAGTAAGGAGCCCACTGCTTTTCCAGGGAAGATCATGCCCTTTGCAAAGCCCACTGCTTTCCTGGGAAGAGCATGCCACATGCAGCTAATCCCAGCTCTTCTCATCCTTAGAAAAAATCTTTATGTTCAGATAACACATAATACTGGAAATCATTCGCAATTTTTATTCCTTGCTATTTGTTCTCGTCAGGCCACATCAAATAATCCAAACCCAACACCTCAGTGAAGACTCTCCCAGCACTGCTGAGCCTTATCCCAAGCCAGCGTGGCCAGCAGCTCCCTATCATACAACTCCGAACCCCTTCCACCACTCAGACCAGTTTCCCTCACATAGTGTCTGGGATCTACAAAATGAGCAATGCTGTCTGATTCTGCAGGGTTGAGAGAGCTGTCGTGTTCCTCTTGTGGAGCCTGTACTTGTACTGTTCAACTTTAGTACGAATTAGGTTTGCTGGCAGGCTTTCATAGTATTGATAGAAGAAATTGTAGTCAAATCAAATCTAGATATTTAAACAAATTCTTATTTTAACCCACATCCCCCCTACTGTGTAAGCACTCAACCAGTAAGATTTCCATTTGACTCAAGATTAAGGATTTCAAAATTCTCCCCTCTTAAGTTTTATCATATTATTGTCAGCACATTGTTCCACCCTGCTGAGATTTTAAAAAAATATTTTGTTATAAAATATTTCAAACATATGGAAAAATTAGGAGCTAATGCAATGAAAACCCATGTTCCAGATTTAATAAATATTAACATTATATTATATTTTCTTTAATTTTAACTTTTTGAGAAAATGAAACATTAAATATACTTGCAGCCTATCAACAGATCAAATCCCAAGCTTTTCCTTCTGTCTCTAGTGTATTCTCTCCATCCCGTTGTAAACGCCTCACCCTACATATGCAGCTAACAATAGACCATTGGAAGCATAAACCATAAAAACATCAGAGCATCTGAGTCCTTCTGTAACGTATTACTTTTTTAAAAAGTGACGTAGCTTTTATCTCTGCCACTCAACCTTGTTGAGTCATGAAGCAATAATTCCATCTACACCTTGTCTGTCTTCTTCAGCTCTAACAGCCCAGTGTGTGACACTGGCTTCAGGGAAGACAGCAAGAAGAAAAACTTCTGGGTTATAATTACAGAACAAATTTCTGTTGTCCAAGATATTCGTTCTTTTTTTTACTTTGTTATATACATCCTAAAAATACTCAAATGACTGATATTATCCAGCTTTTTAAATGACTATCAAACAGAAGATTTTTTTTTATTTTTGGCAATTCAGCCTTTTTTATTTTTTATTATAATCTTTTTTTATTTTTTATATTAATTACAGTTTATTTACTTTTTATCCATCTGTAGCCCCCTCTCTCATTCTCTCCCAATCCCACCCACCCTCTGTCATCTCCTCCCTGCCCTTCTCTAAGTCCACTGATAAGGGAGGTCCTCCTCCCCTTCCATCTGACCCTAGTTTATCAAGTATCATCAGGACTGGCTGAATTATCCTCCTCTGTGGCCTAACAAGACTACTCCTCCCTCGGTGGGGGGGTGGGAATCAAAGAGCCCTCCATTGAGTTCATGTCAGAGACAGTCCCTGTTCCCCTTACTGGGTACCCACTTGGATACTGAGCTGCTATGGCTACGTCTGAGCAGGGGTTATAGGTTATATCCATGGATAGTCCTTGGTTGGAGAATCAGTCTCAGAAAAGACCCCTGTGCCCAAATATATTTGGTCCTTGTGGCACTCCTGTCCTCTCCATGTCTTACTAACTCCCCCTTCTTTCATATGATTCCCTGCGTTTTGCCGAAGGTTTGGTTACGTTTCTCAGCATCTGCTTTGATACACTGCTAGGTAGAGTCTTTCAGAGGCTCTCTATGGTAGGCTTCTATCCTGTTTCTTGTTTTCTCTTACTTCCAGTGTCCATCCCATTTGTCTTTTTAAGTGAGGATTGATCATCTTACCCCAGGACCTCCTTCTTGTTTAGCTTTTTTAGGTGTACAGATTTTAGTATGTTAAACATATCTTATAGGTCTAGTATCCACTTACAAGTGGATACTATATATATATATATATATATATATATATATATATATATATATATATATATATACCTTGTGTGTCTGTCTGCTTCTAGGATACCTCACTCAGGATGATCTTTTCTAGATCCCACCATTTGTTTGCAAATTTCATGATTTCCTTGTTTTTAATTGCTGAGTAGTATTCTATTGTGTAAATGTACCACAGTTTCTGTATCCATTCCTCCATTGAGGGACAGCTGTGTAAACAGAAAGTTTTTAAACAGAATAATTTTTATTTCCTTTCATGGGAGATACTGAATGTATATGTTACTCATTTTTCTTCAGGGGGTTATCTTTTTATGTTCTTTGTCTACTGATTTATCTCAAATTCTATTATGATGACTTTTATATAAATAGTTCTTTAAAATTATTATAACATTAGTGACTTTCCTCTAAGCAGAGGATCTTCAGTATCATGATTATGTTTCCTATCTTGTTGTTATGATATCTTCTATAAGTAATTATGAGAATTTAAGGTTTTGATTTTGAAATTTTGTTCCTTAGCTCAATTAGATTTCAATTTCATATGGAATTTAATGTTTTATACTTTTGAATAATCAGTTGCTCTGGGTCAATTGTAATTCTCAATTCTCTGTTTATTAATGTATACTGCCTCTATATTATAGGCCATGTGCTTCTTGGCTTTATAACTTCGTGTTTATTTGTCTATGCTAAAATGCCTTAATAATTTTAGCTACATATAATACTTCTTATAAATTTCCATGACCTAACTTTAAACTGAGTATACTGTTTTCTTCTCAATTTCTAATTTCATTTCCTAGTCATTAGAGAACATGATTACTAGACTGTCTATTGTAGAATCCTGATGCTGATCACTGAGAAGAGTCTGTGAGGCTAGGAATAAAAGGGTAGAGTCTATTTCAAAGTTATGGGTTAATTATCTGTGAAACATTTGCTAAATATCTGGAGACATTTTCAGTAATCATTACACACAGACAAATGAGTGCTGGGTAATGAAGAAGCAGACATGTACTGTGAACTTTTGAGAGTACTGTAGGCATTTGCTTCCTTGACCTCTATAAAAGACATTTACAGAACCTTACACCCAAACACAAAAGAATTTACCTTCTTCTCAGCACCTCATGAAACCTTCTCCAAAATAGACCACATAGTTGGTCACAAAGCAAGCCTCAACAGATACAAGAAGATTGAAATAATCCCTTCTATCCTGTCTGATCACCATGGAATAAAGCTGGACCTCAATAACAACAGAAATAGCAAAAAGCCTACACATACATGGAAACTGAACAACTTGCTACTAAAAGACAGCTGGGTCAGGGAAGAAATAAAGAAAGAAATTAAAATCTTCCTAGAACTCAATGAAAATGAAGACACAACATACCCAAACTTGTGGGACACAATGAAGGCAGTGCTAAGAGGAAAGTTCATAACACTAAGTGCCTTCAAGAAGAAATTCGAGACAGCACATTCAAGCAACTTAATGGCTCACTTAAAAACCCTAGGAAAAGAAGAAGCAGACACACCAAAAAAGAGTAGATGGCTGGAAATAATCAAACTCAGGGCTGAAATCAATCAATTAGAAACAAATAAAACAATTCAAAGAATTCAATGAAACCAAGAGCTGGTTCTTTGAGAAAATCAACAAGATCGACAAACCCTTAGCCAAGCTAACTAAAAGGCATAGAGATACCACCCAAATCAACAAAATTAGAAATGAAAAGGGGAAGACAACTACAGACACTGAGGAAATCCAAACAATCATTAGGACTTACTTCAAAAGTCTATATGCCACAAAATTTGAAAATCTAAACGAAATGGACAATTTTCTTGATCGAGTTGACTTACCAAAGCTGAATCAGGACCAGGTAAATCAATTAAATAGTCCTATATCCCCCAAAGAAATAGAAGCGGTCATCAAAGGTCTCCCAACCAAAAAGAGCCCAGGACCAGATGGCTTCAGTGCAGAATTCTACCAGACCTGCAAAGAAGAGCTAACACCAATTCTCTTCAAACTATTCCACAAAATAGAAACAGAAGGAACATTACCAAACTCATTCTATGAAACCACAGTCACCTTGATACCTAAATCTCACAAAGACTCAACAAACAAAGAGAATTTCAGGCCAATCTCCCTTATGAACATTGATGCAAAAATACTCAACAAAATACTCGCAAACCGAATACAAGAACACATCAAAGATATCATCCAACATGACCAAGTAGGCTTCATCCCAGGTATGCAGGGGTGGTTCAGTATACGGAAATCCATCAATGTGATCCACCATATTAACAAACTGAAAGAAAAAAACCACATGATAATTTCCCTAGATGCTGAAAAAGCATTTGGCAAAATCCAACATCCATTCATGTTTAAAGTATTGGAGAGATCAGGGATACAAGGCACATATCTAAACATAGTAAAGGTGATATACAGCAAGCCTATAGCCAACATCAAACTGAACGGAGAGAAACTTAAAGCAATCCCACTGAAATCAGGGACAAGACAAGGCTGCCCACTCTCTCCATATCTCTCTAACATAGCTCTGGAAGTCCTTGCTAGAGCAATAAGACAGTTGAAGGAGATCAAGGGGATACAAATTGGAAAGGAAGAAGTCAAATTGTCACTATTATGCAGATGATATGATAGTATACGTGAGTGACCCCAAAAACTCTACCAGGGAACTCCTACAGCTGATAAACACCTTCAGCAAAGTGGCCGGATACAAAATTAACTAAAAAAAAAAATCAGCAGCCCTCCTGTATACAAAAGACAAAAGGGCTGAGAAAGAAATTAGGGAAACAACACCCTTCACAATAGCCACAAATGACATAAGGTACCTCGGAGTAACCCTAACCAAGGAAGTCAAAGACTTGTATGAAAAAAATTTCAAGTCTCTGAAGAAAGAATTAGAAGAAGATATCAGAAGATGGAAAGATCTCCCATGCTCATGGCTTGGCAGGATTAACATAGTAAAAATGGCCATCTTACCAAAAGCAATCTACAGATTCAATGCAATTCCCATCAAATTACCAAGACAATTCTTTACAGACCTGGAAAGAAAAATTCTCAACTTCATATGGAATAACAAGAAACCCAGAATTGCTAAAACAATCCTCTATAATAAAAGATCTTCTGGAGGTATCTCCATCCCTGATCTTAAGTTGCTCTATAGAGCAACAGTTTTAAAACTGCATGGTACTGGCATAGAAACAGAATGGTGGATCAATGGAACCGAACAGAGGACCCAAAAATAAACCCACACACTTATGGACACCTGATCTTTGACAAAGATGCCAAAACCATACAATGGAAAAAAGATAGCATCTTCAACAAATGGTGCTGGTCCAACTGGATGTCTACATGGAGAAAAATAAAAATAGATCCATACTTATCACCCTGTACAAAACTGAAGTCCAAGTGGATCAAAGACCTCAACGTAAAACCAGACACATTAAATCAGCTAGGAAACAAATGTGGGGAATACCCTAGAACTCATTGGTACAGGAGAAAACTTCCTGAACAGAACACCAACAGCACAGGCTCTAAGAGCAACAATCAATAAATGGGACCTCATGAAACCGAAAAGCTTCTGCAAAGCAAAGGACACCATCATCAAAACAAAGCGACTGCCTACAGATTGGGAAAGAATCTTCACCAACCCTTTATCTTACAGAGGACTCATATCCAATATATAAAGAACTAAAGAAGCTGAAAAGCAGCAAACCAAGTAATCCAATTTAAAAAATGGGAAACAGAGCTAAAGAGAGAAATCTCTGTAGAGGAATATCAAATGGCAGAGAAGCACTTAAAGAAATGCTCAACCTCATTAGCCATTAGGGAAATGCAAATCAAAACAACCCTGAGATTTCACCTTACACCCATCAGAATGGCCAAGATCAAAAACTCAATTGACAACACATGCTGGAGAGGTTGTGGAGAAAGGGGAATCCTTCTCCACTGCTGGTGGGAATGTAAACTTGTACAACCACTCTGGAAATCAATCTGGCGCTTTCTCAGACAACTAGGAATAGCGCTTCCCCAAGATCCAGCCATACCACTCCTAGGCATATATCCAAAAGAGGCTCAAGTACACAAAAAGGACATTTGCTCAACCATGTTTGTAGCAGCTTTATTTGTAATAGCCAGAAGCTGGAAACAACCCAGATGCCCCTCAACTGAAGAATCGATGCAGAAATTGTGGTACATCTATACAACGGAGTATTGCTCAGCAATGAAAAACAAGGAAATCATGAAATTTGCAGGTAAATGGTGGGACCTGGAAAGGATCATCCTGAGTGAGTTGTCCCAGAAGCAAAAAGACACACACGGTATATACTCACTCATATAGACATACAACATAGGACAAACCCACTAAAATCTGTGCATCTAAAGAAACTAAGCAAGAGAGAGGACCCTAACTAAAACGGTCAATCCCCATCCTGAAAGGCAAAGAGGATGGACATCAGAAAAAGAAGAAAACAGGAAACAACCTAGGAACCTTCTACAGAGGGCTTCTGAAAGCCATAAGAAGAAAACAAGAAACAAAATAGGAACCTACCACAGAGGCCTCTGAAAGCCTCTGCCCTGCAGACTATCAAAGCAGATGCTGAGCCTGATGGCCAACTGTTGGGCAGGGTGAATGGAATTTTATGTAAGAAGTGGGAAATAGTAAGAGCTGGAGAGGACAGGGTCTCCACAAGGAGAGCAACAGAACAAGAAAATTTAAACACAGGGAACTTCCCAGAGACTCATACTCCAACCAAGGACTATTCATGGAGATAACCTAGAACCCCTGCACAGATATAGCCCATGGCAGTTCAGTGTCCAAGTGGGTTACATAGTAATGGGAAGAGGGACTGCCTCTGACATAATCTGATTGTCCTGCTCTTTGATCACCTTCCCCTGAGGGGGGAGCAGCCTTACCAGGCCACAGTAGAGGACAATGCAGCCACTTTTGATGAGAACTGATAGACTAAGATCAGAAAGGAGAGGAGAACCTCCCCTATCAGTGGACTTGGGGAGTGGCATGCATGCAGAAAGGGGAGGGAGGGTTGGATCGGGAGGGGAGAAGGGAGGGGCTTATGGGGGGGATACAAAATGAATAAAGTGTAATTAATAAAAAATTTTTAAAAAAAGGACAGTTTAGAATATCTTTCCCTATTGCTTGGGTTTCTCTTTAAAAAATCACTTTAGAGCTTACCAGTGGCTTTCTGGATCTGGAACAACAAAACTAATAGCAGAAAGTCTGAACCATTTACCATGAGAGACAGAAACTGGATGTGGACAGTATCCTATTTTTCTTTATGTTGTAATATCAACTATAACCCAAAAACAACTTGAGGAGGACAGGCTTTATTTAGTTGGCAGGTTCAGGTCTATCATTGAGGGAAGCCATGACAGGAGCTCAAGCAGGAATCTGGGAGCAGGAACTGAAACAGAGCTCACATTTCTCTCTATAGCCTGCTCAATTGCATTTGTAAGACACAGGACCATCTTCCCAAAAGCTGGACCCTCATACCTTCATTGTTTATCCAAAAGAATGATATATACACGTCTACAGGCAAGTGTGATGAAGAAAATTCTCAGTTGAAGCTAATAGAGTATTAGGCACAGGTACAGATCAAATTAGTTGCTAAAGCCAAATGTTTCCAGTTGAGATTCTCTGAAGAACCCTTTGAACTATGCTATGGAAAAGCAAGCTTTCAAGTGATTGAAAAGTAATCAATACTAACCCTTTCAAAACTCTTCCAAAACTTGAAAAGGAAGGGCACTTCAAGTTCTCTCTACATGTCCTTCTGACCCCACAGCCTGAAAGTCATCTCAAGAAAACTTCCATTCAGTTTCTTTTATAAATACAGACATTAAAGTCTTCAACAAACAAAACATTTTCAGCCACATATAAAATGTGTTATACACCATTGACTAATTAATTTAGGAATGCAAGAATGATACAACATATGGAAAGCCATCAAAGTAATCTACCATATCTATAGCTTAAATATCAAAAACAATCTTAGTAGACTAAGAAAAAAATTTTGAAAAAGAAAAACAAACAGTATTCTTGTTTGTTTTGAGTTTTCTGCAAAAACTCAATAAATTAGAAGTAGACCGTTTCTCAGTTAGATAAAGAGTATCTATGGAAACTTCACAGATAATTTCATAACAAAATGCTGAATGAATGAAAACATTTCTCCTGAGATGAGGAGCAAAACCAATGTGTTGTATTTCACTTCTGCATGACATTGTGCTGAGATTGTAGCTACAGCAACAATACACAAGAGAAAGTAAAAAGCATTCACATCTAGTTGACATATATACTTCAAAGATTGCTGGGAGCCAAAATTCCTCCCAGCAATACTGTTATTTAGCATAGTGCTAGATCATGCCAATACTAGATAATAGTGACCATGTAAGATGTAAACACACACACACACATATGTAAGTCACAATAACAAAGAAATATTGATTACAAGAAGGAGTGGAGGTGGGACATAGTTGGAAAGGATTATAGAGAGGAAAAAAAAAGGAGGAAAAATATATATAACTTTTTATTGATTCTTCATGTCATGGACCCCAATCCCACTCATTTTCCCACCCCTCCATATCTACCCGCTGCCCTTGCAATCTCCTTGCAAAAGGAAAAGAAAAGAAAACTTCTCCCAGTGTTCTTCTCGTACTGAGGTGTGTCCCAGTGTGTCACACAGTATATCCTTGCGTCCACACATCTTTACTTGCAAATCTTCATTGCCATGAATCACTGGTATGGACTGAGGCCTCTGACTCCTGCTACACAACCAATACTGGAACCTCACTGGGACTCCTCTCAGATATACTGTTATTGTTCTGTATTATGGATATTCTGCAGCTTTGGATCTGCCTCTTCACACATTCCAGAAGTTCATAGATGGAGTAGATGTTCAGGTGGGCCAACTCAAAGCCATGGATCTGGGTAGTAGCTGAGTTGGTTAGCCTGCAATCTCTCGGCACCCACCCCACCAGGGTGAGCTCTCTACTGCTGCCCTTGTTAGCTCACCAATGGTGCAGCCATTAAGAAGCAGGGCTCTCCAGCTTTCATACCCTGGGGGCCTGCTCCTCTGTGCACATGACACCAGGGTCAGCTCTACCGTGCTGCTTACTCTCCTGAGTGCTGCAGCTCATATGTAATTATAGTTTAATTATATTTAATAGTAAAAGAAGCATTACGTGAATAACCATTTCATTAACTGAAGATAAATAACAAAAGTATGAAATAAGTACAAATGTTCTTAATCTATTAAGTGTAAATGTACGTTTGCATGAAGTAAATCACATGAAGTGACCCCGTGTGTACATGTAAATTTTTTAAAAAAATATTTTGTAAACCAAATATTATAAATATCTGTATTATTTTAGAAAAAAAATTAAATTAAAGCCAAAAATTTTAAAATGTATTTAAATTAAAAAATATATTTAAATTTGTCTGAATAAGCTTACACTTGAATATATTGAAAATATCTAGATTGTTTTCATTAAAGGTAATGATTGGAGATGTGTTTTAAAATTAAATTTAATATTAAGTGTAATAGTTAAAATAACATAGGATGTATCCCCAAATCCACAGCAGAAGAACATTTGTTGTTGTAACTAAAAAAGAGTGTCAGGCTATATAATGTTTATTATTATTAGCCCTATAATTATTGCAACAGTATTATTTGACTTGCTATCACAAATAATAAGACACAGACACCTGTAAGACTTTATAATTGCCATATTACCTTGGTCAGGGAGCTATGTCTAGCTATACTATCTCAATAACCTCACCATCTATCTCCCAGCCCCCATCTGATGTCATCCACCTTAATCATTCCTATCTGGACAACCTTCCATCCATAAAACCAAGATACTCGCTTCTTTCTTCATCTGGGACTTTTCATGCCGTCATTGAAGTCCTTCCTCCATGCTATCCCATTGTGCTGTCCTCCTTCCTCCTCTTTCCCCATCCCTCTCTTTCCCATGATTCTTCTGTCCTCAAAAGCCGGGAACTTTAGCCACACATACCCTATTCCGCCTTGCCCAGGTATAGGCTGTTTAATCAACCAAACAGGTATGTCTTAGGCAGGAACCATATCTTGAGGGCCAAAAACTAACATCAATATACAAGCATCAGACCAACCCCCAACAAACATGCCCTGACACATATGTGGCCTTATTATGTGATAAATGTACACTACACAGGGAAGAAAACTTGGTTATATTATCTCAGTGGAAATGACAAAAAAAAAAAAAAAAAAAAAGACTGGTACTGTAAACTTAGTCATCTACCTTGTGAGGCCATGAACCCAAAGAAGATCTTACCTCTGCCACCTTTTTAACTTGGTGTAATTTCTGTGTTCAAAATACTTATCTTTATCTCACATATAAGCATCTCTCACTTCTCATCAAAAATTCTCTTTGCAGTAGACAGAGACCATTACACTAAACCAAAGCTGGTCAAAATTCAGCAAACAACTACCTGTAGGCTACTTGCCCAATTGTTCCATCTAGAGCCCAAGCCCCCCACCTAAAGCTCAGGAAACATTGCAGAAGACTTCAAGAGTTAAGGAACCAGGACATGTGCTGAGACCTAGTGACTTCTAAAACAAACAAATAAAATTAAGAAGATATGAAGTGAAGAGGGACTGGGAGAAATGTAGGATTTGAGAGTTGTGAGGAAAAGCAGGAAGGAAATATGAACAAAATATTTTGTAGGAAATTCTCAAAGAACTAATAAAAATATCTTAAAGGAAATCAATTGATCAATACCTTTGTACATCAAAGCAAGATTAATATTTAATGTCAATTATTGTAAAAGTTAAATAGAGTAAGAGAAGGAAAGAACATTTGTAATGCCTTTTCTGCTCAGCTATATCTGGAGAAGTGCAATAATGACATTTTTAAAAATTTTATTTTTCATATTAATTATATTTTATTTACTTTTCATCCCAGCTGTAGCCCCTACCCTCATTCCCTCCTAATCCCACCCTCCCACCCTCAACTCTTCCCATGCCACTCTCCAAGTCCACTGGTAGGGGAGGTTCCCCTCCCCTTCCATCCCACCCTATCAGGTTTCTACAGGACTGGCTGCATTGTCTTCCTCTGTGGCCTGGTAAGGCTGCTTCCCCATAAGGGGAGGTGATCAAAGAGCCAGCCCATGAGTTCATGTCAGGTCCTATGTTGTAGCTGATTTCCACCAAAGTGATAAACAGCATGACCAAAAGCAAGTTGGCAAAGAAATGGGTTACCTTCAAGATTCTGCTTCCAAGTCACAGTTCATCACTGAGAAAAAGCCAAGGCAGAAACTCAAGCAGGAACTGAAGCAGAAATCATGAAGGGATGCTGCTTACTGGTTTGCTTCCCCTGACCCCTCTCAGCCAGTTTTCTTATGCTATATAAGAAGTGGCACTCTGACCTATGGTGGGCTGATCCCTCCCACATCAATCAACATTAAATACAATTCCCTATAGATAGGAACAAAGGCCAATCTGACCTGAGTATTTCCTCAATGGATACTCCCTCATCCCAAGTATTCTTGGTTGTGTCAAATTGACAAGGAAGACTAATTTGAGCAGCCACTGAGAATGTCACCCATCATTCACTTTTCCTTGAATGTCAGTTTCCTACCTGCTAAAGAGTTGGGCAGGTACTAGCCATTTGCCTGCAAATGTTATGATTTCCTTGAAATAGTAAATTTTTTTGAATAGTTGAGTAGTATTCCATTGTGCAAATGTACCACAGTTTCTTTATCCATTCTTCAGTTGAGGGATATCTAAGTTGTTTCCAGATTCTGACTATTATGAACTAAGCTGCTGTTAACAAATGTTCACATAGTTGAACAAATGTCCCTGTTGTGTGTTTTAATATCTTTTGGATATATGCCCAGGAGTGGTATAACTGGGTCGTCAGGCAGATCTATTCCCAATTTTCTGAGAAAACTCCAGATTGATTTCCACATTGCTTCTTCAAGTTTTCACTCTTAGCAGCAATGGAGGAGTATTCCCCCTTTCTCCATATCCTCTCCAGCATGTGCTTTCACCTGAGTTTTTGATCTTAGCCATTCTGACTGGTGTAAGATGGAATCTTAGAGTCATTTTGATCTTCATTTTTCATTTTGATTTCCATTTACCTGATGGCTAAGGTGTTGAACATTTCTTTAAGTGCTTCTCAGCCTTTAGAAATTCCTCTGTTGTGAATTATTTGTTTAGCTCTGTACCCCATTTTTAAATTTTTATTAATTACACTTTATTCACTTTGTATCCTCCCATAAAGCCCTTCCCTCCTCCCCTCCCAATCTCACCTTTCCTCCCCCTTCTCAACGCATGGCCCTCCCCAAGTCCACTGATAGGGGAGGTCTTCTTTTCCTTCCTTCTGATCCTAGTCTGTTAGGTCTCATCAGGAGTGGCTGCATTGTCTTCCTCTGTGGCCTGGTAAGGCTGCTTCCCCTTCAGGGGGAGGTGATCAAAGAGCAGACCAATCAGTTCATGTCAGAGGCAGTCCCTCTTCCCATTACTATGGAATCCACTTGGACACTGAACTGCTGTGCACTACATCTGTGCAGGGGTTCTAGATTATCTCCATGCATGGTACTTCGTTGGAGTATGAGTCTCAGGAAAAACTCCTGTGCTCAGATTTTTTGGTTCTGTTGCTCTCCTTGTGGAGCTCCTGTCCTCTAGGCATATATCCAAAAGAGGCTCAAGTACACAATAAGGACATTTGCTCAACCATGCTTGTAGCAACTTTATTTGTAATAGCCAGAAGCTGGAAACATCCCAGATGCCCCTCAACTGAAGAATGGATGCAGAAATTGCGGTACATCTACACAATGGAATATTACTCAGCAACAAAAAACAAGGAAATCATGAAATTTGCAGGTAAGTGGTGGCACCTGGAAAGGATCATCCTGAGTGAGCTATCCCAGAAGCAGAAAGACACACACGATATATATGCACTCATATAGACATATAATATAGGATAAACCTACTACAATCTGTTCACCTAAAGAAACTAATCAAGAGGGAGGACTCTGGCTATAATGCTCAATCTCCATCCTGAAAAGCAAAGAGAATGAACATCAGAAGAAGAAGAAAACAGGAAATAAGTTAGGAGCCTACCACAGAGGGCCTCTGAAAGGCTCTGCCCTGCAGACTATCAAAGCAAATGCTGGGACTTATGGCCAACTGTTGGGCAGAGTGCATGGAATATTATGAAACAAGTGGGAAATACTTGTATCCCATTTTTTATTGGATTATTTGGTTTGTTGTTGTTTAATTTCTTTTGTTCTTTATGTACTTTGGATCTTACATAAGCTTTTCGGTTTTGTGAAGTCCCATTTATTAATTATTGATCTTAGAGCCTGAGCTGTTGAAGTTCTGTTCAGGAACGTGTCTCCTGTGCCAATGAATGCAAGGATGATCTCCACTTTCTTTTCAAATGGACTTAATGTGTCTGGTTTTATATTGAGACTTTGATTTACTTGGACTTTAATTTTGTGCAAGGTGATAAATATGGATCTATTTTCATTTTTCTACATCTAGACATCCAGTTAGACCAGCACCATTTGTTGAAGATGCTTTCTTTTTTCCATTGTATGGTTTTGGCTCCTTAGTAAAAAATCAAATGTCCATAACTGTGTGGGTTTATTTTGGGTCTTTGATTCAAAGCTGTTGATCAACCAGTTTATTTCTGTGCCAGTACCATGCTGTTTTTATTGCTATTGTTCTGTAGTGTAGCTTAAATTCAGGGATGGAGATACCTCCAGAAGTCACCTCTATGACAAGCTAGAGACCTACAACAGGGTAGGCTTCTGGAGGATATGGGGTTGACTATAGCTGAGATTCCTAGTAACAGGGGTCATGGAACCTGAGAGGACCCTCTAACTAGACAGGATCCTAGTGGAATACCAACCCACTCACAAAAATCTTTGATCCAAAATTTACCCTTTCTATAAGATTTGCAGGGATAAATATAGAGCAGAATTTGAGGGAATGTCCAACCAACGCCTGACCCAACCTGAGATCCACCCCAAGGGAGAAAGCCAACCCCTGACACTATTAATGATACTATGATATGCTTGCATATGGAAGCCTAGCATAGCTGTCCTCTGAGAGGCTACAACCAGCAGCAGATCAAAACAGGTGCTGAGACTCAGAGCCAAACATTGGCTGTGAACATTGAAGTGTAGTGAGTCTTGTGGAAAAGAAGGGTTGAGGATAAAAGGACCTGAAAGGTACAGAGGCTCCATAAGAAGATCAACAGAGCCAACTAAGCAGGGTCTAGAAAGGCTTGCGGAGAATGAAGCACCAACCAAGGACCATGCATGGACTGGACCAAGGGCCCCTACAGAGATTTAGCTGATGGGAAATTAAGGCTTTATGTAGGATCCTAGTAAGCGGACTGGGGACTGTCTCTGACATGGACTCTGTTTCCTTCTTCTGGATCACTTCACCCTCATGAGCCTACCTCAAAAGGCCACAAGAGAAGAGGATGCACTCAGTCCTGATGTGAGGAGTAGGGGAAGAGGGAGGCAGGGTAGGACTGGGAGTAGCGGGGAGAGGAAACTATAGTTGGGACATAAAGTGAAGGAAGAAGGAAGGAAGGAAGGAAGGAAGGAAGGAAGGAAGGAAGGAAGGAAGGAAGGAAGGAAGGAAGGAAGG
>NW_026596079.1:35617921-35623687 GCF_907164565.1 Psammomys obesus
GAAAGAAAGAAAGAAAGAAAGAAAGAAAGAAAGAAAGAAAGAAAGAAAGAAAGAAGGGAGGGTGGGAAGGAGGGAAAGAAGGAGCGAAGGAAGGAAGGAACAAAAAAGAAACAAACAAAAAAAGCAAAAAGAAACAAAGAAGAATGAATTGGGCAGACATAGGAACTCAGAAGGAGACAGACATCAAGAGACAGAATGGCATATGCCTGTAATGGGAACAGGGACTGCCTCTGACATGAACTGATTGGCCTGCTCTTTGATCACCGCCCCCTGAAGGGAGAGCAGCCTTACCAGGCCACAGAGGAAGACAATGCAGCCACTCCTGATGAGACCTAACAGACTAGGATTAGAAGAAAGGAAAAGAAGACCTCCCCTATCAGTGGACTTGGGAGGGGCATGCGTGGAGAAGGAGGAGGAAGGAAGGGATTGGGAGGGGAGGAGGGAGGGAACTATAGGGGGGATACAAAGTAAACAAAGTGTAATTAATAAAAAAAATAAAAATAATTTTAAAAAAAGATTAAGGCATTGGCAGGGCTATGGCGCCTTTAAAGCACTAAGGAAGAATCTTGTCCAAACCCTGCTTCAAGCTTCTATTGTGTCCTTAACTTGTGCCAATGTATCTCCAATCTCCACATAGTGTTTTCCTTTCATGTGTCTCTGATTCCCAGTTTCTACTTTTTATAATAATGGCACTGATTATATTGTATTAGGGTCTACACTACTGACCTCATTATAATGTGATTACCCTTGTTAAGATTCTAGCTCAATGGGCACATGGTGAATTACCAGAGATTAAAGACTCCAATAGTCCATCCCACAGAGGAGTGAAAGATTTATTTTATGGGCCAGTTAAGTAAGTATTGCCTAACCACACCTGATAACATCCTAAGTTAAGTGGTCTGAGTTCAAGGGAAAAAATACAAAATGAGAGGAAGAAAAGCAAATGTGTTTATCAATAGCAAAAATGTTAGTATAAGTAACAGGGTCAGACTAGTTTAAACTATAATGGTTTACATATGCCTTGTTATTTCTTTTAGAAATTAGGAACTTGTAGCTCAGGTCATGAAAGATCTACGCCAAAACACAGATCTTAGCAAAAGTGATACTAGCACTATCTAGAAAAGCAGAACCAACAGAAATGAAAAACAAAGAAATCTGCTGGAGGACGCACAGAAATTGTGCATACCCTAACAATGAACAGCAGATGGTACTAAGCTCAAAGAACATCAGCAAATAGAATAGCCAATGGTTTCAATCAGTTGGAAAACTGGAATGCTGACTCCAGATCTTACGCAAACCAGTTTCTACAGAGAAACTTGTTGTTTTTTTCTTTTTAAATGAAAACATATTTGCATTTTGATGGCACATTTCTTCAAGATTTTCAAAGCATTTCCACAAGTAGGTTTTTCAGTCTTATGAGTCATTCTGAGAAGATTGTTTTCAACATAGCATTCTGGGGTTGTTTTCATTGTAAGTGTAGAGGGCTTATTTCAGATACACTGGAGTTTCCAGAGCTGGGAGCCGGCTTTCCTGTGTAGGAAATCACCATTAGTGTGGTACTTATATATGAAAATGAACACAACATATGACTAAAGTGCAAAATGCAAAAATACAAGCAAAATAGAATTCTATATACTTATAAAAGTGTTGACATAACATGTATCTGGTTCAATCCACTCAAGTCTTTGCATGCTGCAGAAAAGGTTGGCCCTAATCTATAAGTAATGATAAATTACATAAAACTTAATCCAATCAATAAAAACATTTATGTTAGCTCTACATAATTTATCTCTAACATGGGTTAGCAATAAAACAAAGACAATAAGAGGAAAACTGCTCTTGTCCCCATTGCCCTCATTAACCAATCACTTAAATCATCCACAGCATACAGTGTATATTTCTGTGTGCCCTCTCTCAATAGGGACCAAATTGCTATTTTGCTTTTGTTCTTTTGCTGTTTGAATTGATGACAATAAAATAATTAGCTATGATAAAAGGTCCATATTCTAGCAGACAACTATTAAATAGATTGCACAATCCAGCATAGTTGTAGGGATAGACCTGACAGGAGTGGGGAGGGAACGAAGAAAACACAAACACACAGACACATAGAAAATCTGAGATTAGGAGATCTGTTCTTTCAGATGGAGAATCCTCAGCACCCTGGGATTCAGGGTGCTTATTATATACAGCTGAGCAGAGAGGACAGGCTATTACATACAGATAAACAAGAAGGCAAGGCGTAGTATAACAACGGATCAAGAGGACAAGCTTAGCTAATCTCAGTAGAAGTCTCTGTAGGGAAGCAATCTTCAGGGTATAAACGGTGGAGGGAGCAGCTATGATGAACATTTTCTGTACATTATATCAACACCCACATTCAGAACACTTTGACATTATCCAAGGCCCTTGGTATGGCTGTGCCCATGTCAACAACAACCATTCACTCAGTTATTCACACATAGGATTTCCTACCCTAGACAGTTTTCTAATCATTTAACAGATGCATAGGAACCTGCATAAATGAATCATTGTACCACTTTCCTTTTAAAGCCGTCAGCATGATTTGAATTCACTTCAGTTTCAGGTGAGTCAATAGAATATGTTTAAATTATGAAGTAACACCCCCCTCCCTCTTATTGCCTTTGGCTGTTGGCCCCTCATTATGATTAAGTCTTTGTTTTTGTTTTTTCTTTAATTTACAAATGTAGGTGCCCTTGTGTTTAGGCCATAAATGTTAATAATTGAAATGCCATCTTGTAGATTTTTATTTGGTAAGAAGTGTCCTTTTCTGTCTCTTTTGATTATTTTTTTTCTTTGTTAAATATTAGAATGGCTACATCAGTTCACTTCTTAGATCCATTTGCTTGGAAATTTTTTCCAACCCTTTACTCTGAGGTCACATTAATCTTTGATATTGAGGTGTGTTTCATGTATAGAACAGAAGGATGGCTCTTATTTTCGCATCCATTCTGTTAGTCTGTGTCTTTTTACTAGGGAATTGAGTTCATTGAGATTGAGAAATATTAATAATCAATGATTGTTAATCCCTGTTACCATGTTGTTGTTCTTGGTTGTGGTGGTGGTAGTGTATGTATGTTTCCCTTCTTTTGGCCTTATTGATGTCAGATTATTTCACATGCTTTCATGGGTGTAGTTAACCTCTTTGGGTTGGAGTTTTTTGTTGTTTTTCTAGTGTCTTCTGTAGGTATGGATTTGTAGATTTTCTTTCTCCTTTGGAGCTTATAGATCATGTGAAGCATTCACTGATTTGCAGTGTTGGAAGCAGTGTCAGTCTTCACTAGGTTCTGCCACTAATCACTTATAAGGTTCAGGGTCAAAAGACTTTTTTGATCATTACCATGTAGTCAGAGCTAGTGTTTCACCTATATGGTTTAGATATAATATATAATTTATAAACCCAATGTCCAAACAAATAGACGGGTATAACATGGCACCCTTTTTAGTAGACAAGAAAAATGAACCACAGAGAAATTAAAGCTGAGATTACACTGATTTGAAATTATAGTCTAATAATTTAACTCAAGATTTAAACCTTCAGGGACAGATGTTTTACTCCTCCATACCATAGTTAAAATGTCTCAGAGATAATATACATTCCAACACGTCCATAGTAGTGAACTGAGAAGTAAATGTCTGCATGTAACATCTGAGACGACGGCCCTCTCCTCCTCTGCTTGCTGTCAGGCATTGCTGAAGATTTGATGCCTAAATTATCAAACTCTGTTAACTCGTCCAACTATTTCAATAAAACATGAGCCATATAAAGTATATGAAAGAACTAAACTCACCAAATAAAGCATGGAAATTAGTTCAACTAAAATGCACCAACAAAAGACTACTTGTGTATGTAGTCATATATATATATATATATTTCAGAGAGAGAAATTGTTAGGCTAAATTTTATAAATCACCATAGTATCTTTTCAGAAGGGGTCACATATGGATTATTGAATGCATTATCTTAAACATTTTCCTTCTTTAATAAAATAAAAATAATCATAAAGGAAATTTATACAAATCAGCCTAAGTCATAAGTAATGTTCTGAGTAATATTAGCCACAGGAAAAAAAATAAAATTATTGCATGCCAAAATCAATTTAGAAAGCAACAACAAAATCTTTGAATTAAGGAAAATAGGAACAAAACTTAATTGTGCTGTTTTCTTTAAATTCTAACTAGTTTAGTTTTGCTTGTAATGATCTTTGAGACTGTACTCAAAATTTTCCTGGGACAAGGATGATTTCTGGATTGGCATCCATTCTCATGGGCAGAGAAGGCTGTGGAACATACATAGCAAAAAAAATGAAGCAAATAAGAAACACTGAGTTTCTAGGTGATGCTGACTTAGACGTAATTGATTCAACATTTGTTAACAGGGTTTAAAATTCATTCTTACTCAAGATATTAATATGACAACCATTAAAGGGAATTACAAAAGAAATTTATAACCTTGACCACAAAAATAGCATATCTTTCTTTAAATTCTATGCATTTAAAAACATGGCAGGGACAGTGAATTCTTTTGTAATCCCCTTTGAAGTAGCTTCAGTTTTATTTAAGCATTATCAAATAAAATAAACCAAATTCAAATGACAAAACCAAGCAAAAATTAATTAAAAAAAAAACCTAGGCAAATTGCTGATTAAAATTTGGTTTTAGTTTTTGTTGTTGTGTGTTTTTCTGTGTCAGGAGTAGAACCTAGAGATTCATATATACTCAGCAACATTCTACCTCTGTAGCTTTATTATTTCACATAATTTAAACTCCTCAAGTTTAGAAACTCTCCCGTGGAAAACATTCCAGATTATCATGAAGATCAATATACACCCTTTTCATATATTCAGTGGTCACTGGCTCAACAAGTATTTTTTTCTTTATTCAACAACTATTCATATGAAGTATAAACACTGAACCTCAGGCACTTTTCTGGGTTACAAGAATGAAACAAACAAATTCAGACTTTTATCCTCAAAGAAATTACACTCTAATGAGGGAAAAAATGATAAGAAAGACATAAGTCTTTCTTTTTAAGCTGTGACCATTTGAAAAGGTAATAAATGTTTTGAAGAAAAATGAATCAGAGGAGAGAGAAAGAGACTGACTAGTGGGAACCATTGTAATTTATGTAAGGTGGTCAGGGGAAACTTTGCCAGCCACAAGATGATGAATGGGCAAAAGCTTAAAAAGATGACGAAATGAGTCTAGGCTTGCTATGAGAAAGGGAGTTCAGACATTTCTCACGTGCCCTTTGTCACTGGCTCAAAGGAAAAACATCAAAAGATGCATTAGCAATAATGGTTACTTTTCTTATGCAGTACAGAGCTGAAAGGTTCACTATTTGTCATAAATGACTATGTCGTCACACATCTAAACTACACACAATCCAGTTTCCCTATATTCGGACAAATCTATTCTCAACATCTAATTTTTGATCTCTATGAAAATTCAATGAGACATATGAAACAGCCACAGACAATTCAGCCTTATTATAATTATAGCCAATTATAAAGTCTTGTATTTATAGTCACAGAGAAAACCTGTAAAGAATGTATGATTGTATTTAGCATTTGACACTTGTGTCTTGTACAGGAACCAATCACAAGAAATGTGAGAGAAGAAAATACGTTACTTCAAGTGTTCAGATGTGATTTAGTTATGGTCAATTACTGCCACTAAGGAATTGACACACCACAAAGTGTGTGTGTGTGTGTGTGTGTGTGTGTGTGTGTGTGTGTGTGTGTG